>NC_092782.1:59059865-59284865 GCF_047496795.1 Chiloscyllium punctatum
GTTGAGGTAGGAAGAGATGAGTTCAGCGGGACAAGCGCAGGCTGAGACAATGGGTCGATCAGGGCAGGCAGGTTTGTGAATCTTCGGTAGGAGGTAGAATCAGGTGGTGCGGAGTTCATGGACAATGAGGTTGGAGGCTACGAATGGGAGATCCCCAGAGGTGATGAGGTTGTGGATGGACTAGGAGATGATGGCTTGGTGATGGGAGGTGATGTTCTGATCAAGGGGCAGTAGAAGGAGTGTCTGTGAGTTGGCGACTGACTTCAGCGGTGTGTAGAGGTCAGTGCACCACACTATTACTGCGCCCCCACCCCCTTCTCTGAAGGGTTTGATGGTGAGGTTGGGGTTGGAGAGGAGGGAGTGAAGAGCTGCGTTTGTGAGGGCAGGAGATTGGAGAGGGTGAGGGGGTGGGCAGGTTGAGGCGGTCAATGTATATAAAAGGTTGTCTAAAAACACCACTGATTGTGGCAATGCCAGGTCAGCTCACAGTGTGTGCTAGAAAGACCAGCAGCACAGAAAAGGCCATTCTGCCCCTCAGCAGAACTCCTAGGTGCAGGCTGCCACAGTCCAAACTGCAGAGTTCAGACGCAGGTCACAGAGCCTGGGGCATGATGACTGTTTGTAAATCGCTTCCGAGTGTCCCATCTCGGCATTTGTTTCTGCTATTGCCATCACCACGGGAACCCTGTTCCTGCTATTGTCGTCGCCACAGGAACCCAGATCAGTTATCTGAACAATCAATTATCCAAAGAAAATACTCCCTACCTGTCTCATTCAGATGATCGAGGTTGTTCTGTATACAGTTTGGGAGTAGGTGGGACCTGAACCCAGGTCTCCCGCCTCAGAGATAGGGACAATATCACTGCACCTAAACGGTCCTTCTATTACATCTAAGGAGATACTTCTAACCAATCTGTTGAAAGATGTTATGAAACACCTTTAGAACACATGACACTTGAACCTGGGCCTCTTGGCTCAGAGGAAGGGATGTTACGAAGAGCCGTCAACCACAAGTTCTGAGACTTAGCTCACAGACTTACAATGGAGGACATTCAGCCCATCTTGCCTTCACTGACTGTCATCTAATGCCATATTGTTTGAGCCAATGATGTCAGCAGGTGACCCTATAGCAACCTGGCATTCGATTGGCTGATGGGTAAATGTTTGGGATTAGCTTTCAGCCAATTGGGGGCAACAGTGGAGGTGATGACTGAGTGGTACTGTTGCTGGACTGTTAATGCAGAGACCCAGGCCATGTTCTGGGGTCCTGGGTTCAAATCCCACTGTGGCAGATTCAATAAAAATTTTGAATTAAGAGTCGAATGATGGTCAATTGTTGGGGAAACACATCTTGTTCACTAATGTCCTTTTGAGAAGGAAATCTGCCATCCTTACCTGGTCTGGCCAATATGTGACTCCAGATCCACAGCAATGTGGTTAACTCTATGGATGGGTAATAAATACTGACCTGGCCAGCGGTGCCCACACCCCATGAAAAAACATTTTAAAATGCCACACAGCTCAGTCCCCTTTCCTGCTCCAAACCCAATCCCCCAACTTCCAGACGGAACATAAAATGTTTTACAGTTGCAAAGTGACCACTGAAGTAAAAGCAGTGCTTACGGAAAATGGTGATAAAGGAAAAAGAAGGACCGATGACCAGGAATGTTTAAAATACATGCCTTTGAGTTGTCTTGGGTTAATATCACAATTCCGTTTATCCTGACACCCAAGCATCTTCTGAGAGTTAAAAACCTAAAATGAGATCAGCGCAATGACTCTGATTTTCTCTGAGCCTGTCGACAATGTGAAGATTAAAAGGAAAGGAACAGCTTTATCTCTGTTCTGCAGTCAACAGCTCACACACTTCATCTCCCCCAGCCCCTAATTCACATGGCCATCTGACTTGCTGTCCTTTCAAAGTCATGCAGAAACCTAGATACATAGAATAAAAGAAGAAGATGTTTTGATGATCTTCCATGATATTTAAAAAGGACATATCGTGGCAAATGTAACAGGGTCATGTGGAGATCTGAGAAAATCAAAGGGGACACTTACTGAGAATATTTTTTAAAATCCTTTAGTGCATTCCCTCAGATTGAACTGTTGATGAATATCAACTTCTTGAAACAGAAAACATTTTCACAATTAGGGTTAAAACTTTTGCAATCTCTTTCCATAAAACATCATTTTGCTTCTCTAGTCACAAGTTGACATTGTCTTGACTATTGAGCTGATAGCGCCAAAAATTTCCAAATTTGGATTTCTCCCCTCGATGTTTGCAAACATTCTTGATACCTTCAAACTGCAGGAAGTCTGAGACAGAAAGCTCCATCGCCCCAGCTCATAAAGAAACTTCATAACTAAAATCCAGGCGAGTACATTGTGACCAGACTTTCTGTTGCAGTAAACATCAAAGACATTCTTGGTCTGTTGGTTGCAAAGTTTTGTTTAATTTATGCTTATTGAGACTTGTCCTATATTATCTTTCTCTTTGATTTCATTTTTATGATGAAGGATAAGTCTCAGTGAAATTTGAAAAGCTTCTGCAACTGAAGTTCTTAAAAACGCTCTGCATAATGTGACACCTGGGGAAATTTGAGGGGTTTAATTGAATTTCAAGTTTCTTTTGGAGCTGGGGCGAGAGGGTTTTCTGTCTAGGTATGCCGGAGATTTGGAGTGACCAAGAGTGTTCACAAACCTTCAGGGAGAATCCAAATTTCATCTTTGGATACATCAAGAGGTAGCTTAATGATCAAGAACAATGCCAGCTTGTGACGAAATGATGTTTTAAGGAAATAAGACACAAAAATTTTCATCATCTATGTAAAAGTGCTTGTTATTTTCCAGGAATGGCAAGTGTCAAGTCTTATTTATGCCTTACACATACCAGGCAATGACTATCTCCAACAAGAGAGAATCTAACCATCAGCCTTGATGTTTAATAGCATCATAATGATTGAATCCCTTACCATCAACATCCTGGAGGTTACTATTGATCAGAAACTGAATTAGACTACTCATATAAATATTGTGGCTGTATGAGCAGGTCTGAGGTGAGGAATCCAGTGAATAACTCACCCCCTGACTCTCCTAAGCCTGTCCACCATTTACAAGGCACAAGTCAAGAATGTGATGGAATACTAGAAGAAAGTGAGGACGGTAGATGCTGGAGGTCAGAGTCAAGCTGGAAAAGCACAGCAGGTCAGGCAGCATCCGAGGAGCAGGAGAATCGATGTTTCAGGCATAAGCTCTTCATTAGGAATGGAACCATGATGAAGGGCTTATGCCCGAAATGTTGATTCTCCTGCTCCTCGGATGCTGCCTGACCCGCTGTGATGGAACACTCCCTGTTTGATTAGATTAGATTACTTACAGTGTGGAAACAGGCCCTTCGGCCCAACAAGTCCACACTGCCCCGCCGAAGCGTAACCCACCCATACCCCTACATCTACATTTACCCCTTACCTAACACTATGGGCAATTTAGCATGGCCAATTCACCTGGCCTGCACATCTTTGGACTGTGGGAGGAAACCGGAGCACCCAGAGGAAACCCACGCAGACACAGGGAGAACGTGCAAACTCCACACAGTCAGTCGCCTGAGGCGGGAATTGAACCCGGGTCTCAGGCGCTGTGAGGCAACAGTGCTAACCACTGAATGGGTGCAGCTCCAACAACACTCAAGAAGCTCCATACCATCCAGGACAAAGCAGCTTAACGATTGGCACCAGACCCACTCTGACACTCCGTAGCAGCAGTGTGTACCATCTACAAGATGCACAGCAGAAATTCACTAAAGGTCCTTAGGTCTGGAGTCACATGTTAACCAGATCAGGTCAGAACAGCAGATTACTTTTCATAGCAGATATAACTTTGCATATAGCTTTTTATAACAATCAATAATAGTTTCATGGTTGCCATGGCTGAAATTAGCTTTCAAGTCTCAATTTTCCTAGACTGGCCCACAGACATGATCATGTAACCCATTGTGACTTTGCCTGTGGGGTAGATACATTGCAGAATAGCTCAAAGTAAGCAAATATAATGTAACACTCAATAAAGTATTGAAATCTTATTCCAAATTAGATTGAATGAATGATACAGTGTTACACTGCTACCATTTACATCATTTTTTGAGTTGGATTTTGTTCTTGCCAAGTCTATGGTACTGGTGATTTCTTCATTTACATTACCCAAACATTCCTGGTCAGGTAAGATGCAGGCCAGACACAGAATCAAGTTCCACCTTTATCTTCTGAAATGTGGAAAGAATGAATGAGGGTGTAAAAGCGTTCTTGCTCAGTTCAGGTTGTGAGGGGGTCCAAGAGTAATCCCCCTTGATTATGTTATAAATTGATACTCCTTCCCAGAATCCCCACCCAAAAAAGAGGCTACTTTGGGGCTTATGGGAATGATCTGAAACTTATAACAATACTTTGTCCTTGTTTAACACTCCTAATGTTAAACAAAATGGTGTGCAAAATGTATGTCAAACGAAAGCCACTGTTCCAAAAAAAATTCATGCAGTATGGATAGGTTCCATTCCTGACGTGTATATTTCCTGCATTAAAACCTTGAATCCAAATAATCTAAAAAAGTTCTCCTCTTAAAGCTTATTAATCTTACACCTCACTACTCCTTTTACACAATTCCCATATTCTGCTTTGGGAATGCCGGTGTTGGACCAGGGTGGGCAAAGTTAAAAATCACACAACACCAGGTTATAGTCCAACAGGTTTATTTGGAAACACAACCACCTGATGAAGGAGCAGTGCTCCAAAAGCTAGTGTGCTTCCAAATAAACCTGTTGGACTATAACCTGGTGTTGTGTGATTTTTAACTTACCACGTTTTGCACCTCTCCCTCTCGTTTACCACTTCCCTCTGCCATGATCGCCCCCCCGCCCCCTCCACTCCACATCTCCTCACCCCTACACTTTACTTCCACCTCAACCAAATTAATCTCTTGCTCAAAGCGAGGGTTTAGGAATGGAATGGTGAGAGAGACTGTAAGGGCGGTGTGATGAGGTAACAGGAAGCAGCCAGGAGATCGGGAACAAAAAAGTCATTGAAGAGGATGGAAAAGATGGGAGGTGATGTGACAGGAAATGTTTAAAGAGAATAGACTGAGCGACATAGTTACAACATGATACTTGGCACACACACTGTAACAACGCTAAAACACAATGGAGGTCAAAGCAGGCTGCAGTATTTGGTCAACTTCTCAAATTTACAAAGTAAAGCAAAGTCCAGCAGATGCTGGCGATCTGAAATAAAGGTGGAAAGTGCTGGAGAAATTCAGCAGATCTGGCAGCAAGTGTGGGGAAACAATGGAGCTTAAGATTTTGAGTTCAGCTTCGTCCAACGATGAGCAGTACCGGGACTCAACCTGTTAACTCTGTTTCTCGCTCTTCACAGGTGCTGCCAGATGAGCTGAGTTTCTGCAGCACTGTCTGTTTTTATTAGATAATTTACAAAACACACTAAAATGCAAGCACCCCAATGAAAACATAAAAGGGGAGAATAATTATACTTAATTTTTACAATGGATTTTGACCCAATTAGAAAGAAAGTACAGTGACAGTCTTTAACGATCATGGTCAATTCAATAATGTCATGTTTAGTGGTTCTCCATGCAATCAGTCTCATTTCTGCTGTGTTGCCACAATTACAACTACATCTTGGCACTCTGATCCCAAGTGACAACTGGCTGTGCTTTTCACGTCAACAGTAGAGTGACACTGGGGCAAGTAATTGTACCGAGACCTATTTATTACCTCCAACATATTGGTACTTTGTAGACCAGGTAATGATCCATATATTAATAAACTGCTTCATGGTAAATCCCTTTATCCCACCAAATTCCATGGTGCTGGTCACTTTGTTAGGCAAAGAAGTCAATATAATGGTTGGAAACATCTTCGTCCCAGATACTAACTATAGGCAAAGTCTCCTATTTGGATCATCCTTCCTGCACATAAATAAAGAAGGAATATGAGTGGGACAGTTCCATGTTCAATTCAATGCACTGCACTACTGTGAGCTTAGGAAGCAGTGCAGACAGACAATGTTAATAATTCAAGAGGCAGCTGGGTACTTGTTTGCAAAAGATATTTTTAAGCAATCCAAAGTTGGGGTAGTTGGGAACACCACCCCCTGCAAGTTCCCGTCCAAGTTACTCACCATCCTGACTTGGAAATATATCACCGTTCCTTCACTGTCTCTAGGTCAAAATCCTAGAATTCCCTCCCACAGAGCATTGTGGGTCAACCCACAGCACATGGACTGAAGCGGTTCAAGAAGGCAGCTCACCGCCACCTTCTCAAGGGGCAACTAGGGATGGGTAATAAATGCTGGACCAGCCAGTGATGCCCAAATCCCATTAGTGACTGTACAAAAAGGTTGCAATCAGGAACAGAAATCACAGGAGGTGATGTTACTCCTCGCCTGCGCCCCTGATCAAAGTTCAATGAAACCCCAGAAGGCCCTTGGGCCCTGATGTACCCACCACTTTCCCAGTCCTCGGTATAGAAGACTGGTATTGGTTTGTTTACAAGCCCATACATCCCCATGTTTATTCATTAAAATGCCTCGTTAATTAATGAGCACTGACAGAGCTCCCAGATTCTCAAACATCTTGATTTTTTTTATCTCTCAGAAATCATCAAGTGACTGCAGCAACTTTGACAAAGAATTCCTGAACGAGAAACCCAGACTGTCATGTGCAGACAGGACCCTCATCAACAGCATGGACCAAAACATGTTCAACAATTTTTCATTCACAAACCCCAAAATGGAGAGATTGCTTTGACGAAGATCAGAGGACAGCTGTAAAATATCTTACCTCGGTAACACTGAAGAGTGAACACTTCCCATTCACCCTTGATGACAGCATGGTGATCGTTACATTTTATGTTAAACGTGTGGCATGAAAATAGCTATCATGTAAGTTAAATATACTGGAACGTCCTGAATATCCATGTTGAAAATCACTTTATGGTAACATCCAAAGCATCAGAGAAGAGATGCTAATTTTATTTGGATTGGAAGGACAAGGCATTTATGCCTAAACTTGATGGCTATAATCTTTCAGCTCAAAGACTTAAGCACGAGACCAACACTGCATGTGGAAACATTTAGATTTTGATTAAGTGTTTTAATAAGTGTTCGTTTCCATGCAAATTGCTATGGAGCAAGAATGCAAATAACAGTTGATTCTAGGAAAGTATTTTGTTTCTCGGTTGTGTGCATGTGTGGACATTTCATCCTCAGGTAGTGTCCTGGCTTACAGTGAACTAGTGCTGGACTGCTTGAAAGATAACTCACAAACTCATTCCTGTCCAAATCACTGACCCATAGACCAAAACACACACATCTCCTTTACAAGCCTTTGGGGGGGGGGGGGGGGGGAACGGGGTGAATATGCTGACCCCCCCCGACAGAATGGGTAAATCACATTGTTCCTTCTTTGATGGAGTGAATGTTCAGCTTTTGCATCGAACCTGATGTGCAACCTCCACTCGGAGCCTGAGTTACAACGCAAAGTGACGGGAATGAAACAAAAGTGCTCGACAGGTTGGCCATTGACTACCTTCTTGGCAACTGGAAGATGGAGATTTCACATGCTGTAGAAATTCCACTCCCTTTGTCTCTTCTTCGTGTGCAGGCTTTTCTTCCAGTTTTGAGGTCATCAGGTCAGTCCTGCTACAGCCTGCCACTGGGGCTCCGTTAACTACATGCAGTTAGCAGCCCAGGAAGACCATTAGTGTGCAACTAGAGGAGAATAGAAACCTATTTCAACAGCTCATATTCGTGTGCAGTTCACATTGGACAGAACCAGCAGGCTTCCAAGAACCCTGGGAAACCAGCTGAAATGTGTCAGGAACATCAATCGTGTGATATTGGCAGCAATTCCAGCCCAGCCACATCTATCATGCACTGGAAGAGGAGAAAATAACCAGGACTGGAAATGAGCAACTTGGAAACATTTCCCATATTGGATAGTGAGTCATCTTGAAGGGAGGGTTGAAATGTATAAGGGCGTTCTTCTCTTCAGGAATTTAGGTGCGACATCCCAATAAAAAAGGTCTTGGACTGTTGTTAAGTCAACAATTTTGATGTAGACCCAGTATAACTTGAAGTAGTTACTTAAGATGTAACCTTGCCATCAACTGCAATCTTATCTCTTGTGACCTCTTCCATTTTACTTACTCAATGCTACTCTGGATATTTTGTGTTTGAATTTTCCCCTAAGCTCCAATACAATGCAATGCAAACACCCTTCATTCTTGCTCCATCCTTGCAAGGCTGAATTCAGGATTAAACAACACTCGAACCCCAGATCTCATAACAGGCCTGGACAGAATAGGTGCAGGAGGGATGTTCTTGATGGTGGGAGAGTCCAGAACCAGGGGAAATAGTTTAAGGATAATAGGCTAAACTTATTAGGACTGAGATGAGGAGAAATGTCTTCCCTTAGAATGTGGTGAACCTGTGGAATTCACTACCACAGAGAGTGGTTAGGCCGAAACATTGTGCTTTCAAGAAGGAGATGAATATAGTTCTTGTAGCTTAAAGGGATTAAGGGAAATGGGGGATGGCAGATTAGGGCATTGATTTCAATGATCAACCATGATCATCATAAATGATAGAGCAGGCTCAAGGGGGTCACATGGCCTACTCCTGCTCTGATCACCTATGTTTCTAAATAATCAAAATCTCTACTTCCCTCAGCCCTTTTTTTTTAATCCCATTTAGAGATGTTTACGACTTAAACTAATTACCTTACTCATCTTGTCTCTTCTTTAAACATTACTGCAATCCTGCACTTTTTGACTTTCAAGATGAATTGAGTCATATTTTCAAGTGGCATTACTTCCTTACACCTGGTACAGACATTGCTGTTAGTTACTTGATTGGAGACAGTGCTGTTCCCCTCATTAGACACTGAATCCCCTGTGCATTTTTCTTACTATGAAGGCATGTTATCCTTTCCTAGTTATTCTCCAAATGCTTACGTGAACCCTGTAATCTTCGCAATTACTTTCCACACCCTTAAAGTTTGTCATTGAAATACTTTTCTCACTCCATTGCATTTGAAATGCAGTGCATTCAGGAGCTCTACCATTTTGTGATGCAGATTGAAAGGGAAGGCTATGTCTTCACACATGGGTATTGTGCTGTGATCACTGACCTTGGCTCTGTAACTGTCAGGTCTCAACTGGGGAATATAGAGGTCAAGGCAGGACACAGAAAAAGAATCTTGACCTCAGCGACAACAGAACAGTGAGAGGCCAATGAGCTAAAACTGCATTCTGTTTCAACTTTCCACCAATATTGAGTGGGAATATTGGTGTGATGTGAAATACACTACTGCAAAGGGCAGTGGAAGCAGATTCAAGCCCATACTAACTTTCAAAAGGGAAGTGGATGAAGGAAAATATTCAGATGGCTATAGAATAAGTCAAAGCACCATCCCAGCTGTCTGACCTCTTCCTGTGCAGGGTAATTCTTTGATGCCCCTACCACCCTTGAATCAAATCACTTGCTGACACACTACCGGAGGGAACATCAGGCTGTAATATTTAACAACTTGAGACGGGGAGGGGGGGGATCTGTAAAATAAAAAGAAAATAAATACAAACCTAATGTTTATATTTAACCGACTCAGGTACTTTGGTGATTGACTATGCATCGTGATATTTGTGCGGGTTACAGATTTAGCAAGCTAATTCCACCCCCCACCCTAGAAATGCATTCTCACTGATTTTGGATGGTAACACAGTTCCTTCAGAATGCCAATTTTCTTTATTTCTGTTTACACAAAAGTTGAGGTGCAATCCATACCATTTTCTACACACAAGTCTATGAATGAAGTCAAGGTAAAATTGACTTGGTTTGACAGGAGCAGCAGTGGATTATGAACCATTTTAAGCAACGCAACGATGAACAGGAAATCGTCCAGCTGAATGTTTGTGTTGTCTCATCAGGCCAGTGAATGGGAGACCTGTGGGGTTATGCCTTTGTCATTTTTTAAAATGTATTATGTGTCTACTTGAATGAGCAGAAATTAATGTCCCTGCTTTATTTGCCTTTGTCAAAGTACATGTGATGTGTACTGAGGTGTTTTATATACTTTGCAAGATAATGTACAAGTGGAAGATAATGTACAAATTAAGATACGAGTTAACATTGAAAGTTGGGCAAGCATGTAAAGGGGACTTTTTTTGTTGGGTTTATGCAACTTTGATGTCCAGTGCTGGAGGCACTTAAGATGAAGATTTTGTACAAATGTTACCTTCACAGATAAGGTTAAATATTAAAAATATGATGAAACCTACCTACTTAGTGATTATTAACAGCCCAGGGTCTGGAATAACAGGACTTTGTACAGAATGAGACACTTCTCTTCTTCGCTGTCTGTGATATCCCAATTCAGACAGGTTCCAACAACGTTGCCTCATTTTGTAGCAGGATTAACTACAAATAGTCCAAAGCTACTATAATGTGTCTTATTTTTGGCATTAAACAATGCATCTAGCTTGCTCCCCTGGGAGTTCTTGTTGATGATTCTAGATATCAATAGTGGAAAGACATTTCCAATCTCCAGCACTGTCAGACTCTTGCATGCCCATGGCCTGTGTTTAAAATTCACCCCAGTAATTAAAAGAATGAATAGATGTCGATGTTTAATAGTAATGTGAAACTAGTGAAATATCAATGTAAAATTACCTCATTAATTTACTTGGATAAAATAAAACCATGTTGTATAATGATGTGAATGCCTGCCTGTGTAATTCCTGATTTGTGCTCGTTATTGCATTACATGTTTCTGCACAATCCATGCCGATCACTCTCCCCCTCAAAAGTAGCAGTCACAAGCAACGTTTGCAAAGTTTATCGAGACCGACCCTGCAGCAGATACATGGGAACATTATCTCCAAGTCACTCACCATCCTGACTTGGAAATCTATTGCTGTTCCTTCAGTGTTGCTGGGTAAAAATCCTGGAATTCCTTCATTAAGGGCATTGTGGGTCTACTCGCAGCACATGGACTGCAGTGGTTCAAGAAGGTAGCTCACCCCACCTTCTCAAGGGGCAACTAGGGACAGGCAATAAATACTGGGCCCAGCCAGTAACACCTACCTCCCACAAGTAAATTAAATAAAATTGTGAACCTGCCTCAGGTCTGACACCATATTTCAGATTCTCTTCATTTTCACCATTGGTGAATCGCCAATTACCTTAAAACTGTGTTCTTTCAATCTCGTCCTTCTACTACTGACAACAATGTATCCAAGTTTGTTCTGTCCAGACCTCACACAACTTTGAACATCTCTGTCAAATGTCCTCTCAACATTCTCTTCTTCAAGGAACACAATCCCAATTTTTCCAAAATTCCCAATGTAACTGAAGTTTAAATGTTGGAACCTTTTCCTGTTCCCTCTCTCAAATTCCCATGCCATCTCCCTAACTGAGACCTTGTCATTGAGATTAATTATCTCATGGAAGCTTTGCTTCATCACCTGAGAATCATAGAATCCCTACAGTGAGGGTGTAGGTCATTCAGCCCATCAAGTCCATACTGACCCTCTGAAGAGCATTCGAACCAGACACATTCCCCTGACCCTATCCCTGTAATTCTGCATTTCCCATGGCTAACTCACCTAGCCTGGACACTATGGTAATTTAACATGGCCAATCCACTTAAGCTGCACATCGTTTGACTGTGGGAGGAGACCGGAGCACCTGGAGGAAACCCACAGGGAGAATGTGCAACTCCACACGGACAGTCGCCCAAGGCAGGGATCAAACCCAGGTCCCTGGTGTCGTGAGACAGCAGTGCTAACCACTGAGCCATCGTGCCGCCCCAAAATATTTCAAGAATTCACTTGCATTTGCAAAGTCCTTTTCATGACCAGTTTGTGTGAAATGGTTTTACAGCAACTGGAGGCTTTTTTTAAGTTAATGAAATGCAGAAGACATTGCAATTTTTGTGCAGCAAGATTCCAGAACCAACTTTAGGAAAATGATCATGTCACCCCTTCCAGTGAGGTTAATTGAGAGATAAACATTGGCCAGCTCACCACGGAAAATTCCCCATTTCACTGGATGGTATTGTGTTCGTTTTTATCAGTTCTACTAAGAGACCAGAAGGGATGTCCCAGTCCAGTACATCATCTGAAAGTGCAAATGTGTGGCACTGCTCAAGGACTGGCACTGCAACTATTGGTTCACAGTGAATTCTCAAGGTTCGAGCATCTTAGCCACAGCTGAGGTGCCGGAAGACTGGAGGTTATCTAACGTGGTGCCACTGTTTAAGAAGGCTGGTAAGGACAAGCCAGGGAACTATAGACCAGTGAGCCTGATGTTGGTGGTGGGCAAGTTGTTGGAGGGAATCCTGAGGGACAGGATGTACATGTATTTGGAAAGGCAAGGACTGATTAGGGATAGTCAACATGGCTTTGAGCATGGGAAATCATGTTTCACAAACTTGATTGAGTTTTTTAAAGACGAAACAAAGAGAATTGATGAGGACAGAGCAGTAGATGTGATCTGTATGGACTTCAGTAAGGCATTCGACAAGGTTCCCCATGGGAGACTGATTAGCAAGGTTAGATCTCATGGAATACAGGGAGAACTAGCCATTTGGATACAGAACTGGCTCAAAAGTTAGAAGACAGAGGGTGGTGGTGGAGGTTTGTTTTTCAGACTGGAGGCCTGTGACCAGTGGAGTGCCACAAGGATCGGTGTTGGTCCACTACTTTTTGTCATTTACATAAATGATTTGGATGTGAGGATAACAGGTACAGTTAGTAAATTTGCGGATGGCACCAAAATTGGAGGTGTGGTGGACAGCGAAGAAGATTACCTCAGATTACACAGGATCTTGACCAGATGAGCCAATGGGCTGAGAAGTGGCAAATGGAGTTTAATTCAGATAAATGCGAGGTGCTGCATTTTGGGAAAGCAAATCTTAGCAGGACTTATACACTTAATGGTAAGGTCCTAGGGAGTGTTGCTGAACAAAGAGACCTTGGAGTGCAGGTTCATAGCTCCTTGAAAGTGGAGTCGCAGGTAGATAGGACAGTGAAGAAGGCATTTGGTATGCTTTCCTTTATTAGTCAGAGTATTGTGTACAGGAGTTGGGAGGTCATGTTGCGGCTGTACAGGACGTTGATTAGGACATTGTTGGAGTATTGCATGCAATTCTGGTCTTCCTAATGGAAAGATGTTGTGAAACTTGAAAGGGTTCAGAAAAGATTTACAAGGGTTGGAAGATTTGAGTTATAGGGAGAGGCTGAAGAGGCTGGGGCTGTTTTCCCTGGAGCGTCGGAGGCTGAGGGGTGACCTTATAAAGGTTTACAAAATTATGAGGGGCATGGATAGGATAAATAGACAGTCTTTTTCCTAGGGCCAGGGAGTCCAGAACTAGAGGGCACAGGTTTAGGGTGAGAGGGAAAAGATATAAAAGAGACTTAAGGGGCAACTTTTTCACTCAGAGGGTGATGCGTGTATGAAATGAGCTGCCAGAGGAAGTGGTGGAGGCTGGTACAATTGCAATATTTAAGATGCATTTGGATGGGTATATGAATAGGAAGGGTTTGGAGGGATATGGGCCGGGTGCTGGCAGGTGGGACGAGATTGGGTTGGGATACTGGTCGGCATGGACGGGTTGGACTGAAGGGTGTGTTTCCATGCTGTACATCTCTATGATTCTATTTAGGCCTTGCAACTCTGGTAAGAGCGCCACCAACTAACACCAAAGTAAATGACTGTGTTCTGTAATTATAACCATCAGATGAACAACTGGAGTAAAGGTTATTGGTAAAATTTCTGCAGCGTCATTGGAGCTAGAGAGAGATGACTGGTGGTGGGTTTCACCTGTGGGTCAGCATGCCTCAGGTGAGGGGAGAGATGGAGAAGGACATTCCTTCACGGTCACCTCAGCTGGTGTGTGAATCGAACCCATACTGTTGGCATCGCCAACTAAATGAGCCTAACACTTGCAATGGCGTATCTTATGTTAAAAGTTGGTTTGGGAACACTCAGCAAAAAATCCAATATGCTGCATAGAGTAGCATCATTTTCCTGTCTTTTTTTTAACTCATTCATGGGATGTGGGCAGTGCTGGCTGGACCAGCATTTATTGCTCATCCCTAGATGCCTTTGGGAAGATAATGGAAAGTTGCCTTCTAGAACCATTGCAGTCAACGTGGGTAGTCCCACTAACGCTGCTAAGGATGGTGCTGTAGGATTTCGACCCAGTGACAGTGAAGGAATGACGATATATTTCCAAGTCAGAATGGCGAGTGGCTTTGGAGGGGAACTTGCAGGGGGTGATATTCCCATGTATCTGCTGCCCTTGTCCTTCACGATGGAAGTCTTTGTGAATTTGAAAGGCACTGCTAAGGAGCCTTGGAGAATTTCTGCAGTGCATCTTGTAGATAGTACACACTGCTGCGACTGAGCGTCAGTGGTACAGAGAGTGGATGTTTGTGGATATGGTGCCAATCAAGTAGGCTTCTTGAGTGTTGTTGGAGCTGCACCCATCCAGGCAACTGGGGAGTATTCCATCACACTCCTGACTTGCACCTTGTAGCACATCTTGCAATTTTTCCAGAAATTGGAATTCCTGTGTTAGCCATGTTTATCCAGCTGGTCTCTCAAACTGCATCCTCCACCAGTTTGATTTCATATAAAAGATTATGATAAAAGTGAAATGCAGCATGCAATCATGTCTGCCCTCACCTGGCTGGCTCAGTGGTTGGCACTGCTGCCTCACAGCACCAGGGACTCAGGTTTGATTCCAGCCTTGCGTAACTATCTGTGTGGAGTTTGCACATTCTCCCTGTGTCTGCGTGGGTTCCCTCTAGGTGGTCCGTTTTTTTCCAAAATACAAAGAGGTGCAGGGCCAGGTGGATTCGTCGTGGGGAAGTATAGGGTTATAGTAATAGTAGAGGAGTGAGTCTGGGTGGGATGTTCTTTGGAGGATTCGATGGACCTAATGACCTGTTTGCACACTGCAGGGATTCAATGAATGTCAACGTTAATTAAGAAAGAGCGCTTGGTGCTGGCTGTTTAGGATTTGGGAAAAGTTGTAAATGATTCATTACACGTATAAATAAATTAATTCAAGAACTGGCATGTTGTTTGTTATGGACCAGGCCAGACTCCCTCAAGATATTTTAAGAAGGTAGCCCAGATACTAACTTTACTTATGTGAATCGAATTGAATTTATTGTCATGTGCACCAAGGCACAGTGAAAAACTTTATCTTGCAAGCAATAGAGGCAGAGTTTTAAAGGTAGGTGTGTAGTGGATATTCCAGGAGTGATGCAGCTGGTCAAAACACTTGGGGTTAAGCAAAACAATTTATTTAAACATTCCAGTTGAAACGTGAACATAAGAAAGCGGAATTTAAAATAAGTTAACCGACCCGATGCAGTAATTAACTGTTCCAGTACAGTAACATCCCATAAATACACCCTTTGGCAAAAAGGTAAATTCAAATATAGATTCTTACAGGTAGGAGGGAATAATATCCAGAGAGAGACTTCAGAGAAAGTCAGAGGAATTCTTTACTGAGGGTTGCAACTCCCCTGGACTCTCACATCCTGTGACAGCTCCAGCTAAGAAAAAACTAGAAAAATCCTGAAATGGGAGAACTGGTCACTCCCCTTCTATTGTTAAACTGCCTAGACTCATCGGCACCTCTGCCTTTACAACCTCTCTTTAAAGAAAAAAACAAAGATGAAATAATATTTTTAAAGTGACAGCATCGTCACAGATTTTCTCATTTACCTGAGAGTTCCATTCCTCCCCAAGCCTGGTTAACCTTCTCATTGGTGCACATATTAAAACCAAACTTTGCAGGTCTAGGTATGTTTTAATGATGCGAAGACTGAGTTTTAATACACCTCTGAGTTTTGTGAGGAGACCTAAATCTAATTGAAATGGACTAATTATCATGAGGCAGGCCAATATTAAAGCAGAGTTCCCAATAAATGCTCTGTTATGATTGAGGTCATTTTGAGGGCTTTTAACATAGAACATAGAAGAATACAGTGTAGTACAGGTCCTTTGGCCCTCGATGTTGCGCCGATCCAAGCCCACCTAACCTACACTAGCCCACTATCCTCCATATGCCTATCCAATGCCCGTATAAATGCCCATAAAGAGGGAGAGTCCACCACTGCTACTGGCAGGGCATTCCATGAACTCACGACTCGCTGAGTAAAGAATCTACCCCTAACATCTGTCCTATACCTACCACCCCTTAATTTAAAGCTATGCCCCCTCGTAATAGCTGACTCCATACGTGGAAAAAGGTTGTCATGGTCAACCCTATCTAACCCCCTAATCATCTTGTATACCTCTATCAAGTCACCCCTAAACCTTCTTTTCTCCAATGAAAACATCCCCAAGTGCCTCAGCCTTTCCTCATACCATCTTCCTACCATACCAGGCAACATCCTGGTAAACCTCCTCTGCACCTGTTCCAGTGCGTCCACATCCTATAGTATAGCGACCAAAACTGCACACAATACTCCAGATGCGGCCGCACCAGAGTCTTATACAACTGCAACATGACCTCAGGACTCCGGAACTCAATTCCTCTACCAATAAAAGCCAATATGCCAGTACCAAAGTCTATCTGAACTCTGTTGAACTCTATCTGCCTGCTCCCATGCCCACATGTCTGTCCTTGGCCTGCTGCAATGTTCCAGTGAAGCACAACGCAAACTGAAGGAACAGCATCTCATCTTCCAACTAGGCACGTTACAGCCTGCCGGTCTCAACATTGAATTCAACAACTTCAGATAATTTTATTTCATTTATTTTTTTAATTTTTTTTTCACTTCTGCACCTCATATTTCTTGATTGTCTCTCTTTCTCTTGCTCCCCACCTTTTTCCTCTCCTCTTTCCCCCTTTGCTACCCTTCTCCCATGTTTTCCATTTTGCCTCTGCTTCACCCACCCCCCCGCACCTTCCCCCCCCCCCCCCCCCCCACCCCCCTCCCCGGTCCCCCACATATTTTGTCACATAGCACTGGCTTCAGCCTTGGTCATTCACAGCTCCTAATTTCCCTATAATTTCTCTATGCACTGTCATTATCACCTCTTTATTGCTACCTTTGCTTCTGGAGCCATGACTCACCTTCTCTCAGCCTAGTATAAATACCTCCCTATTTCTCCCCTTTTTTTAGCTTTGACAAAGGGTCAGTTAGACTCGAAACATCAGCTCTTTTCGCTCCTTACTGATGCTGCCAGACCTGCTGAGATTTTCCAGCATTTTCTCTTTTGGTTTCAGATTCCAGCATCTGCAGTAATTTGCTTTGATCCAATGTCTTTTTAAAGCTGGCCATCTCGCAGTTCATACTTCTCCAAAGTTTTGTGTGATCTGCAAACTCTTCAATGTGTCCCTTATACATCAAGATCTAGATTATTTATGGAAATCATGCAAAGCAAAGGACCCATTAAACCTCAGATATCTCCACAACAAGCCTTCCACCATCCTGAAAAATACCCAAGTACCATTACTCACAGTTTCCTGTCCCTCAGCCAATATTCTATTCACATGGACGTTGTCCCTTTTATTCCATGTATCAAACACCTCTTGGGAGTCCATGTACATCATATCATCAGCCTTTCTGTCATCCAACTTCTCTGCCACTCCTCCAAAATCACTAGCAAGTTAGTTAGACACGACTTTCCCTTACATTAGCTAGACATTTATCTTTGTCCCCCCTCACTCACTAAAGTGCAAACTCTTTGCTTGTTCAATTAAAACGTTGATTTTGGGGTCAACCAAGCATCGACAGTCAGAAAGAAAATGGTTTCACTCGATAAAGCTACACTTTGGAACAGCTGTTAAGCTTGTACAGCTAGTGCTAAGGTCTTGCCAGTTTGAAACGAGCTTGGCTTTTGATATCAACTTGCATTGGGAGAGTGCCTTTAGGAGAAATGGCACAGGGTGCTTCACAGAAGGCATAAAGATAGACCACAAGTCAGAGAAGGAAGTGACCAGAAACTTGGTCAATAATACAAGTTGAAGGAGGGTCTTAAAGGATGAGAAAGTTGGGAATGTTGAGTGACTTGAGAGACAATCCTAAAGTGTTGCATCTCCATAGAATTATTTCGGGGACTAACATCAGGAAATCCATTCTGGAGATCGCTTTGAGGCGTGAACTATTTTCGATCCTGGCTTCAATGCTTTGACGTGAAATATGCTGGTTTATTCTAACCCGTATACAGTAAGAGCTCATACATCAATTGTCACCTGACCTGTGCACTAAAGACAAAGGAGATGAGCAAATCAACAGTTGGACTGAGTTATTCTCTTTGACTTTCTCAATAGGACATGGTTTTAAACCAACAATGACTCCACCTGGAACCCTGATCTTTCATTAAGTATTTAGGTCACTTGTAATTGATGAGTCAAACTAATACTTCAACTCTCTTTTTCTCTCTCCAGGCTGTGTCTCACTTCATTATAACATTTTGCGCTAAATCAAAATGAAACCTTCTACTTCAGTTCAACTAGCAGTTTCAAATGATATTACTGGAGCCTAACACAGCCTCAAGCTTTCTATCAGTCTTTACATAAATGATCACTTCAGGTCAGACCTCAATGAGTCACAAAATCAGCTTTGAACTGGTACGAGACCACAAGCACATTTGGCAATGTTTTGTGGTCAATTCTGATCAGCTATTCACTGAGCGTGGACTCGCATCATGAATATTTTCATTTGTAAATGCACAAGCCTGCACAGGAATATATGAATATCTTAACAGTAATAACTCTGCTGTAAGTTTGCACGTTGGGAGTGTACAATGCAACAACCACATTGCTTGTGAAATGATGTGACAAACTACATTTGCCTTCCTGCACATCCTAATGAAAGACTGGAATCTAACGAGAAATGCGCAATTTCAGAGCCTTGTAATGTTTCAGTAATACTAACAGAAACTAACTGTACAGTGACAGAAATCATTAAAATTACATCGATCCAGCTACCTTCTGGGAATGTTAATTCCTGCTTAAATTTCGCTCCAAGTGTCTCAGTAGATTTTTACCAAGTTTACATCAATTATTTGCCTTCTCTTTCTTTCTTTAAGATGGGATTTGCAAAAGACATTTCATAAAGTTTCACTTGTTGGCAAAATTAAAAACCAAGAGATTAAAGGGACAGATTACCAAATGAATTAAACAACAAAAAGCAGAGTCATTGCTGAACAATTGTTTTTTTTCAGGCTGGAGGGAGGCTTTTTGTTTAATTCATTCACAGGATGTAGACCTCATCGGCTGGGCCACTGCTTGCTGTCCATGCCTTGTCAACCACCTGATGAAGGAGCAGCGCAAAAAAAGCTAGCGCTTCCAAATAAACCTGTTGGGCTATAACCTGGTATTGTGTGATTTTTAACTTTGTCCACCCCAGTCCAACACGGGCTCTTCCACAACTTGTCCTAATTATCTTGAGATGGTGCTGGTGAGATGCCTCTTGAACCACTGCAGTCCTTAGGGTAGATGCTTTGGGAAGGGAGTTCCGGAATTTTGCCTCAATCATACTGAAGGAAGTGTGATATATTTCCAAGTCAGGGATGGTGAGGGATTTGGAGGGGAAGGTGGAGGTGGTGGTGTTCCCATGGATCTCCCTCTTTGTCCTTTTCGGTGGTGGAGATTGCAAGTTTGAAAGCTGCAGCCAAAGGAGCCTTACGATTACTGCAGTAGATCCTGTAGACGGTACACAATTTCTGGAGTCCATGGGGACAGCTACACACAATGCTGGTAGGGGCAGCATTCCAAGCTTTTGATGCAATGACAAAGACGGATCAGCAGTCCCAAATCTGATCACAAAGTCTTTGCTTCTGATTTCATGAGTATAGCCCTGTCATGCTGTTGCTGATTACTCTGTTAGACAGCTCTCCCAGTTTGGCATGAACCCTCAGAGTTTGGTAAAGAGAATTTTGCAAGGTCAGCAGGCTTGTGTTAGCCATTGTCAGTCTGAGCCCCTTGGTCGATTTGAGGTGGTCATCCAGTTTCATTCCTTTATTTTCAGACTTATTTCTGAGGGATTGATACAACTGAATGCCATTCTGACTCGGAAGCTCAATGACAGTGTCCATAGAATTGCACAGAGCACATAGCAAAAAAACAGTCCATTCAGCCCAACTGGTCCATGCTGTTATTTATGTTGAGCATCAGCCTTTTCCTATCCTTCCTCATCTATCCCCTTCTCCTTCACAGGTTTGTTGAGCCTCCCCCTATTTCCATCGACACTGCATGGTTCAGCTCCTCTCAGCCGTAGTGGATTCCACTTTTTGAGTGGAGGAGTCCCTTCTGAATTCTGTTCTTGATGGCTACCTTACAATGATAGCCTTTCATTTTTCTCTTGTCCACAAGAGGAAATCCTCCCCCCAGCCCGGTGTCTCCTCCATCAAAACCTTTCATGGTTTTAAAGACTGGTGTGAGGTTGCACTGCAATCTTACCTCCATCCTGTTGGATGGAGTCTCTTAGTTTGACAGTGCTGTCAAAACCAACTGTGAAACCCAGACACCAAGAGCTTCAAGTCAAGATTAGAGTGGTTCTGGAAAAGCACAACAGGTCGGGCAGCATCTGAGGAGCAGGGGAATCGACGTTTCAGGCAGCAGCCCTTCATCAGGAATGGCTTTTGCCCGAAATGCCATTTTCCTTCTCCTTGGATGCTGCCTGACCTGCTGTGCTTTTCCAGCACCCCTCTGATCTTGACTCTAATCTCCAGCATCTGCAGTCCTCACTTTCGCCTACCAAAAGCTTCAAGATCAGCTCTGGGTGATCATCAGCTTAGCATTCCCTTAAAGACTGGCATTCATTTGAATCATATCATAGCAGCTAAATGCAAATAAAAAATATGCTAATTGCATTCAGCAGACAATTAATCTTTCAAACAGTAAATTTCCACGGATTGGTGAATAATGTAAAACATCGTAATTCATCATCCAACATTTCTGAAAGAGACATTTGACATTTTAAATATTGGGTGAGGGAAGGAATAAGAATGAACTCAATAGTGTGCGGGTCTTTGGGGGTATAAACGCAGGAATTCCTGGATTTATTATTCATCTGAAATGGTTGTTATAAAAAAAGGCTATGGGCCTAAATGAATTGCACCTATAAATAAAATGAAATATAGTTGACAGTTCTGATTCTACGACAGTAAAACATGTCTCAGCAAGGTCCAGTTCATATTACATAGAAAACAGGTGTAGGAGTAGGCCATTCAGCCCTTCGATCCTGCATCACCATTCAATACTATCATGACTGGTCATACAATCTCAGTATGCCACTCCCACCCTCTCCCCATACCCCTTGATCCCTTTAGCCGCAGCACCAGATCCACCTCCCTAGATAGATTGAATCTATCTAATAAACTGGTCCCAACAGCTTCCTGTGGGAGAGAATTCCACAGATTCACAACTATCTGAGTGAAGGGATTCTTCCTCATCTCAGTCCTGAATAGCTTACCCTTATTCTTAGACTGTTAATATCATGACTAGGTTCCAGATGCTTTTGACAGATGAGAACTGGACAATATATGAGTGAAAACTGGTAAATATTTATAAACTATTTACACAAAGTGCAGTGACATGGTAGAGCTGAAATTTATTAGAATGCTCTTCACTCAAATCCCATCCTCATTTAATTTGATAGCATTGATGGTCCAGTCTATCAGCATATAGTCTATAGCTATGAGTACATTGTATATAGTTATTAATATGTAGCTATGAGTATATGGTCTAAAAGAATAGCTAATAATATATTGTATAAAGACATTAATATATAACCGTTAATAGTTAGAAAGGAGAAGAGTCATATCAGATTCAACACATTAACTCTGTTTCTCTTTTGCCTTACCTGCTGGATTTCTCCAGTATTTTCGGTGTTTGATTCTGATTTCCAGCAATTTGCTTCTATGGAGGTAACCACAGTCTTACTAGACCATAGGACAACTCTCACGTGAAAGGGAGAGAGGTAACTGGTGGTTTAACCTGAGGGTCAGTACACTTCAGGTGAAGGGAGAGGTTGAGAAGGAGAGCACTTCAGGGGAACTGCAGCTGGTGCAGGAATTGAATCCACACTGTGGGCATCACTCTGCATCACTAACCAGCCATCCAGCTAAGTGAGCTAATTGGTCCCATCTACTACACAATAGACATATCCAACTTGTGCTGTTCTGGTGAAGGATAATACTGAAGCCTCTCCATAAGGGATACAAGGTTAAAGGTGCAAATAGCTACTGAGCATGTGCTAAAGGAGATGGCTCCTTGTGAAGTCAGGTGACACGGAACTAAAGGCTCTGTCTATTGGGCTCCAGAAAAGGTGAACTCTTCTACTATACCCTTATAAGTAGTTACATTCAATAAAGCCTATTGCCATGCACTCATAAAGAGATAGACCTCACTTTACTACAAAGGCTATAAATTTACTGGATGCCATCTGGCCAATGGGAGAGGAAACTGATCATTCTGAACCTATACATGATTCCAAAGCCACAGCATTTGACTCTTAAATACTCTCTGAAACTGTCCAACAAGTCTTTTGAGTTATTAAGAAATCAGCTCAACATCATCTTGTCAAGATCTGTTAGAGATGGATAATACACAATAGTCTTAGATTACTTACAGTGTGGAAACAGGCCCTTCGGCCCAACAAGTCCACACCGCCCCGCCGAAGCACAACCCATACCCCTACATCTACTCCTTACCTAACACTACAGGCAATTTGGCATGGCCAATTCACCTGACCTGCACATCTTTGGACTGTGGGAGGAAACCGGAGCACCCGGAGGAAACCCACGCAGACACGGGGAGAACGTGCAAACTCCACACAGTCAGTCGCCTGAGGCTGGAATTGAACCCAGGTCTCTGGCGCTGTGAGGCAGCAGTGCTAACCACTGTGCCACCGTGCCGCCCGTGTTCTCCCATCACATCAAATTAAATTTGTAAAACAGAGTAGGACTGTGGTATTATTCTGATTGCCAGGACTGGCATGTGCCATTACTGCTGGAATATGGCACTGCACATGGAGGGGTACATACTGCCACCAATCCCCTTGTATTTATAGATATTTTCAATCAACCTATTCAGAGATGTTATTACACACCTCTGGAGGAGGTAGAGCTTAAAAGCAGAGGTAGGGACACTACCATGGTGCAAAAAGAGTCCTCTCCCTTATGCATACAGTGTCTGGGGTCTTACCTAATGATCCCTGGTATGGGGTAGATAGTTAATAAGATGCTTTGTTTGCATAATAGCAATTAGCACAGTTTACCAATTATCCCTAGTCAAGCATAATTACTCAGGAGAAACTTCAGTGATGAAGATAGATTGAAAACTTTGAGGCTGTCCCCCTCAGAGAGAAGGGGGCTGAGAGAAGATCTGATAGAGGTTTATAAAATTCTCAACGGGCTGGTTACTGCAGATAAAAGCAAGTTGTTCCCGCTTGTAAAAGGAACAAGAGTGAGAGACATAGGTGTGATGCACAAACAAAGAATGGGTGACTGAGAGAAATCTTTCACACTGTGGGTAGTTAGGGTCTACAATGCACTGCCTTTGAAGGTGGAGGAGGCAGGTTCAATTGAAACATTCAAGAGGGGCATTGGATGGCTGTTCACTGTGTGAGGATATGGGGGGAAAGCAGGAAATTGGCACGAGGTAAGGATGCTCATTTGAAGAGACAGTACAGGCACGATGGGTCAAATGGCCTCCTTCTGCAATGTAACAGTTCTGCAATTCTCTCTGGCTCCTGCGAAGGCCAGTGCAGACTCCCTGTCTCTACACACGGAACGTGTGTGACATGGTCTGACTGAGTGGAACGAATCAACTTTAGCATCAACTCTTCCTCAGCCATGACCTTATACAACATGAATGATGATGAAACAAAAGAGCCTCAAACAAAAAATTCCTATAGTTAGGATCTAATCACAAACTGTTCACAAGGTGATTTCTCAATCATAACATAAACTATAGGAACAGCTATAGGCCATTCAGCCCATTGGGTCTATATTGTTATTCAGTAAGAGCATGGCTGATCTTCTTGTGGCCTCAGCTTCACTTACCCACCCTCTCACTCTAACCCTTAATTCCTTTACTGTTCAAAACAATTATCTATCTTAGCTTTAAAAACATTTACTGAGGAAGCCTTAACCACCTCACTGGGCAGGGAATTCCACAGATTCACAATCCCCTTGGTGAAGAAGTTCCTTCTCAATTCAGTCCTAAATCTGCTTCCCCTAATTTTGAGGCTACACCTTCTTATCCTAGGTTCACCTGCCAGTGGAAACATCTTCTCTACTTCTATCTTGTCTATTCTCTTCATAATTTTATATGTTTCTATAAGAACCCCTCTCATCCTTCTAAATCCCAATGAACATAATCCCAGTCTACTCAAAAGCCAACCCCTTCAACTCTGGAACCAACCTAGCGAACCTCCTCTGCATCCCCTCCAGTGCCAGTACACCCTTTTGCAAGGAAGGAGACCAAAACTGCACACAGTACTCCAGGTGTGACCTCACCAGCACCATGTACAGCTGCAACATAACCTCACTGCTTTAAAACTCAATCCCTTTAGCAGTGAAGAACACAATTCCATTTGCCTTCTTAATTACCCGTTGCACCTGCAGACCAACCCTCTGTGATTCATGCACAAGGTCCCTCTGCACAGCAGCATGATGCAACTTTTTCATCCAACTCGATAGCCTGTTCCCACTTTCACTCAATTCTTTAACTCTACGACCTACGTCTGTCTCTTTTTTGAAAACATTCAATATTTTGGCATGAACCGCTTTCTCTGGTAGAGAATTTCATTGGCTCAGCATTGTCTGGGTGAAGACATTTCTCTAACCTACCAAAGCTGTTTGTTAAATGCTGTTACTCATTGTATTGTTAAACATAACTACTCCCTACAACCCACAGCCCTCAGATACTACCATCAATTATTTCCTAATGGTCACCTGGTAACAGTGTCTCTGATGTCCCTGTTGGCTCCTTCATTACACACCGAGAGGGTCAGTAAATTATTTGTCAAAGTTGGTTTGTGTTTAGGAGTCACACTGTGACTGACAATTTCATTTTCTCAATACTTCTTAAATTTTTGATGCAATTTATTTGCATGCATTAGGTAAGAGATGTATTACATCCTGAAAGGAAGAATGACAATGCTTGGTTTTTGAGGTCCATTATTCCCTTGCTTCCTTCAACCAGCCCATAATAAATGTGGTGTTAGATCACCCTCTAGTGGCCCAACAGCAGCTCACCTTGAGAATGACTGGCATGTGCACACTTCAATTTTTATAGAAGTTGCCATACAAAGAAATGCCACAAGTGGGCGTAACAATTTGTTGTAATTGATACATTTTTTCTGTTGTTACATAAACACAACCTATCAACAATGATCAAACTGTTCCCCTTTAACTTGAATAGCCCAATTCATCTGAGGAATAAAATTAGCACTTGGAATAATAACATGTGAATGAAAAATCTGATGGGCAGGACGATTTATCAGTCATAGAGTCATAGAGATGTACAGCATGGAAACAGACCCTTCGGTCCAACCCATCCATGCCGAGTAGATATCCCAACCCAATCTAGTCCCACCTGCCAGCACCCGGCCCGTATCCCTCCAAACCCTTCCTATTCATATACCCAACCAAATGCCTCTTAAATGTTGCAATTGTACCAGCCCCCACCACTTCTTCTGGCAGCTCATTCCATACACGTACCACCCTCTGCGTGAAAAGGTTGCCCCTTAGGTCTCTTTTATATCTTTCCCCTCTCACCCTAAACCTATGCCCTCTAGTTCGGGACTTCTCAATCCCAGAGAAAAGACATTGTCTATTTATCCTATCCATGCCCCTCATGATTTTGTAAACCTCTATAAGGTCACCCCCTCAGCCTCCGACGCTCCAGGGAAAACAGGCCCAGCCTGTTCAACCTCTCCCTATAACTCAAATCTTCCAACCCTGGCAACATTCTCGTAAATCTTTTCTGAACCCTTTCAAGTTTCACAACATTTTTCCGATAGGAAGGAGACCAGAATTGCACGCAATATTCCAACAGTGGCCTAACCAATGTCCTGTACAGCTGCAAATGACCTCTCAACTCCTGTACTCAATACTCTGACCAATAAAAGAAATCATAAAAAAAGCCTTCTTCACTATCCTATCTACCTGCGACTCCACTTTCAAGGAGAAATCAACCTGCACTCCAAGGTTTCTTTGTTCACCAACACTCCCTAGGACCTTACCAATAAGTGCATAAGTCCTGCTAAGATTTGCTTTCCCAAAATGCAGAACCTCACATTATCTGTATTAAACTCCATCTGCCACTTCTCAGCCCATAGGCCCATTTGGTCAAGATTCTGTTGTAATCTGAGGTAACCCTCTTCGCTGTCCACTACACCTCCAATTTTAGTGTCACCTGCAAACTTACTAACTGTACCTCTTATGCTCGCATCCAAATCATTTATGTAAATGACAAAAAATAGAGGACCCAGCACTGATCCTTGTGGCACTCCACTGGACACAGGCCTCCAGTCTGAAAAACAACCCTCCACCACCACCCTCTGTCTTCTACCTTTGAGTCAGTTCTGTATCCAAATGGCTAGTTCTCCCTCTATTCCATGAGATCTAACCTTGCTAATCAGTCTCCCATGGGGAACCTTGTCGAACACCTTACTGAAGTCCATATAGATCACATCTGCTCTGCCCTCATCAATCCTCTTGGTTACTTCTTCAAAAAAACTCAATCAAGTTTGTGAGACATGATTTCGCACACACAAAGCCGTGTTGACTATCCCTAATTAGTCCTTACCTTTCCAAATACATGTACATCCTGTCCCTCAGGATTCCCTCTAACAACTTGCCCACCACAGACATCAGGCTCATTGGTCTATAGTTCCCTGGCTTGTCTTTACCACCCTCCTTAAACAGTGGCACCACGTTTGCCAACCTCCAGTCTTCCGGCACCTCACCTGTGATGCTACAAGTATCTTAGCAAGAGGCCCAGCAATCACTTCTCTAGCTTGCCACAGAGTTCTTGGGTACACCTGATCAGGTCCTGGGGATTTATCCACCTTTACCCGTTTCAAGACATCCAACAATTCCTCCTCTGTAATCTGGACATTTTGCAAGATGTCACCATCTATTTCCCTACAGTCTATATCTTCCACATCCTTTTCCACAGTAAATACTGTGCAAAATATTCATTTAGTAACTCCCCCATTTTCTGCAGCTCCACACAAGGGCTGCCTTGCTGATCTTTGAGAGGCCCTATATTCTCCCTAGTTATCCTTTTGTCATTAACGTATTTGTAAAAACCCTTTGGATTCTCCTTAATTCTATTTGCCAAAGCTATCTCATGTTCCCTTTTTGTCCTCCTGATTTCCCTCATAAGTATACTCCTACTGCCTTTATACTCTTCTAAGTTAAAAATCACACAACACCAGGTTATAGTCCAACAGGTTTAATTGGAAGCACACTAGCTTTCGGAGCGTCGCTCCTTCATCAGGTGGTTGTGGAGGGCTCGATCGTAACACAGAATTTATAGCAAAAATTTGCAGTGTGATGTAACTGAAATTATACATTGAAGAATTTATTGTCTGTTAAGCCTTTCATCTGTTAGAATACAGTGATAGTTTCACTTCTTTCATGTGTAAATCACAAAACCCTTTTTTTTAAAGTTGCATTCTCAGGTTAGCTGTTAACAATGGTGATAGCTAGATAATATGTTGAAGGTGTTGGCCCCCTGTGTTCTCTGTCTATGACCTAATGTTTAGTTTGATTCTAATCTAAAAAGTGAGATAACAGAGTTTTACATAAATTCATGCAGTTTTTGAGCTCAGAGTTCTTCATGAATGTATGCAGTTTTTGAGCAAAGTGCAATGTAACTCTGCAAGTACAAATTCCTGGAGATCCTGCATAGAGAAGAAATCTTGTTCGAACCTGTGTATAAAAATGTTGGAATATTGGGGTGCAAATTTGGTCCCCATGGTTGTTCCGTGTGTCTGGATGAAGAACTGGTTGTCAAAGGTGAAGACGTTATGATCGAGGATAAAGCGGATGAGTTGTAGGATGGTGTTTGGAGATTGGCAGTTGTTGGTGTTGAGTACTGAGGCTGTTGCTGCGATGCCATCCTTGTGGGGGATGCTGGTGTAGAGTGTGGAAACATCCATTGTGGCGAGGAATGTTCCCAGTTCGACTGGTCCATGGGTGCTGAGTTTCTGTAAGAAATCCGTAGTGTCACGACAGAAGCTGGAGATCCCCTGTACAATAGGTTTCAAGATGCCTTCCATATAGCCAGAGAGATTCTCACATAGGGTCCCATTGCCAGACACGATGGGACGTCCCGGTGTGTTCACTTTGTGTACCTTTGGAAGGCAGTAGGAGTCGCCTACTCAAGAAGTACGTGGGATGAGGGCGCATAGGGAACTCTGAAGGACTGGATCCAAAGTTCTGATCAGTGTGTTTAATTCAGGGGTGTGTTCTTTGGTCAGATCAGCTGGTAGTTGCCTGTAGTGTTCCTGGTTGTTCAGTTGTCGGTACACTTCCTTGCAGTCATCTGTTCTATTCTGAATGACAATGGCTCCTCCTGTATCTGCTGGTTTGATGACAATGTTGTGATTGGTTTTGAGAGCCTGGATGGCATTCCGCTGTGAACGGGTGATGTTTTGCTCTACCTTATGGGTACGGCTGATGAATCTGGCATTTATATATTTCCTGACAGTTTGAGCATACATGTCAAGCCCAGGGCAGCGGCCCTCCGGTGGTGTTCTTTGGTCGCTCCTCTACAGATCCCTGTCATGACTGTTCCAGTTCATCAGTGGGCTCATTGGGATCACTGCCAGCACCTTGAAAGAATTCCCGGAGTCTCATTCGTCTGATGAACTCCTCTGTGCCTGCTGCCAGAACCAACGGGTTCATTTTGGTGATGGGGCAGAAGTTGAGACCCCTACTCAGGACTTCAATCTCTTCCGGTCGAAGGGTGTGGTCCGATAAGTTGATAATAGACTTCCCCGCAGTGATAATGTTGTCTACCATGGTTCCAGGGTGGGCATTCCTATTACTGGTAAGAATGCCAAGCTTCTCCAGTTTTTTTTGATCTTGGTGTGCATGTACGTGGTGTAGTTTTGTCGCCTTGTCTGTTTGGCAATGTCACGTAATTGTACTGATGCATCCTGTGTGCGGGCTGTGAGTGTGGACTCCAGCTGAATTTCAAGGTTGTGGCACCTGCTGTAGAGTTGGTGAACGAGATGATTGAGAAGTTTACGAGGGGTGCGGTGGCAAAGTCTCTCTGCGTAGTCTGTGTTGTAGGTCGACCCAAGTGGGTTTGTGATCCATAATCCTTTCGGGATCTTTCCTGTTTGCCTGCATTCCTGTAGAAACTTGATGTCTGTGTCGATATGTGCAATCTTCTTGGAGATCCTCTCCACTTTTAGCCAGCGGTTAATTGTGTCAATAGTAGTCATGATTTGGAAATGCCGGTGTTGGACTGAGGTGTACAAAGTTAAAAATCACACAACACCAGTATAATTTCAGTTACATCACACTGCAAATTTTTGCTATAAATTCTGTTACGATCGAGCCCTCCACAATCACCTGATGAAGGAGTGTCGCTCCGAAAGCTAGTGTGCTTCCAATTAAACCTGTTGGACTATAACCTGGTGTTGTGTGATTTTTAACTTTGTACACCCCAGTCCAACACCGGCATCTCCAAATCATGACTACTCTTCTAAGGATTCACTCAATCTATCCTGTCTATATCTTATATATGCTTCCTTCTTTTTCTTAACAAAGCCCTCAATTTCTTTAGTCATCCAGCATTCCCAATACCTACCAGCCTTCCCTTTCACCCTGACAGGAATATATTTTCTCTGGATTCTTGTTATCTCATTTCTGAAGGCTTTCCATTTTCCAGCCATCCCTTTACTTGTGAACTCTGCCTCCAATCAGCTTTCAAAACTTCCTGCCTAATACCATCAAAATTGGCCTTTCTCCAATTTAGAACTTCAACTTTTAGATTTGGTCTATCCTTTTCCATCACTATTTTAAACCTAATAGAATTATGGTCGCTGGCCCCAAAGTACTGTCCCACTGACACTTCAGTCACCTGCCCTGCCTTATTTCCCAAGAGTAGGTCAAGTTTTGCACCTTCTCTTGTCGGTACATCCACATACTGAATCAGAAAATTGTCTTGTACACACTTAACAAATTCCTCTCCATCTAAACCTTTAACACCATAGCAGTCCCAGTCGATGTTTGGAAAGTTAAAATCCCCTACCATAACTACCCTATTATTCTTACAGATAGCTGAGATCTCCTTACAAGTTTGTTTCTCAATTTCCCTCTGACTATTGGGGGGTCTATAATACAATCCCAATAAGGTGATCATCCCTTTCTTATTTCTCAGTTCCACCCAAATAACTTCCCTGGATGTATTTCCGGGAATATCCTCCCTCAGCACAGCTGTAATGCTATCTCTTATCAAAAATGTCACTCCCCCTCCTCTCTTACCTCCCCTTCTTGTAGCATTTGTATCCTGGAACATTAAGCTGTCAGTCCTGCCCATCCCTGAGCCATGTTTCTGTAATTGCTATGATATCCCAGTCCCATGTTCCTAACCATGCCCTGAGTTCATCTGTCTTCCCTGTTAGGCCCCTTGCATTGAAATAAATGCAATTTAGTTTATTAGTCCTACCTTGTCCCTGACTGACTCGCTTCTGTTCTCAACTGTACCAGTCTCAATTTGATCTCTTTCCTCACCATCTCCCTGAGTCCCACCACCCCCCACCCCGCACCATACTAGTTAAATCCGTCCTTCTTGTGCATGTCACTTCTACCCCAAAAGAGATTCCAATGATCCAAAAATGTGAGTCCTTCTCCCATACACCAGCTCCTCAGCAATGCATTCATCTGCTCTATCCTCCTATCCCTGCCCTCACTAGCTCGCAGCACTGGGAATAATCCAGCTGTTACTACCCTTGAGGACCTCCTCTTTAAATTTCTGCCTAACTCTCTGTAATCTCCCTTCAGAGTCTCAACCTTTTCCCTTCCTATGTTGTTGGTTCCAATGTGGACAATGACCTCTTGCTGGCCCCTCTCCCCCTTGAGAACATTCTGCACCCTCTCAGAGACATCCTTGATCCTGGCACCAGGGAAACAACACACCATTCTGCTTTTTCTCTGCTGGCCACAGAAATGTCTGTCTGTACCTCGGACTACAGAATCCCCTAACACAATTGATCTCTTGGAACCCAACGTACCTCTTGTTGCAATAGAGCCAGTCTCAATACCAGAAACTTGGCTGTTCGTGCTACGTTCCCCTGAGAATCCATCACCCCCTACATTTTCCAAAACAGCATGCCTGTTTGAAATGGGTATAGCCACAAAAGACTCCTGCACTAGGTGCCGACCTCTCTTATCCTTCCTGGAGTTAACCCATCTATGTGACTGTATCTGAGACTTTCCCCCCTTCCTGTAACTACCATCCATCACATAGTGTTGCTGTTGCAAATTCCTGATCGCTTCTATCTGTCTCTCCAACCGATCCACTCGATCTGATAAGATTCGCATCCAACAGCATTTATGGCAGATATAATCCGCAATAACCCTTAAACCCTCTTTAAACTCCCACATCTGACAAGAAGTACATATCACTACAAAGGCCATTTTTGCTCCTTCACAATCTATAGACCCAGAAAATAACACTGTCTTATTTCTCTACAAAACACTGCCCCAGGTTAAATTAAGAGTTATGGCTTATGTTTTAAGTTTAATCAAGAGACTTATCTCCAAAAACACATAATCAAGAAAGAACCCACTGTACTCACTACTGCAGCCTTTCTATTGGACAGACCTAAAACAACAATTAACTTATCTGATTCTGTGCTGTGAACTTCGCCCAACAGTTCCTCCAAGATTAGTTGTGAATTTCACTGTTTGTTAATTTTCCCAGACGCATGTCGATGTCCAGCGATACATAAATTCAGAACAGCAAAGGCAGTATCTGTGCAGGTTCTCTCTCTCCTGCATTGTCCTCACCATGTGCTTCCTTTGTCTGTTCTTCTCCCATTTAAAGTGTTTCACTGGGCTCTGTTAAAGAAATGGCTTCAGGGACTGAGGTTCAACATGAACAGAAACAGTGACACTGCCTGAATCCAACCAGCCTCAGCTCACCCAATGCTGGGCACCTCACTATATTTTTATATCTCCAGTACTCCTCAATGATGACCCCACCCCCTAATTAACCTGAGTTTTTCATAGAACCCCTAGTGTGGAAGCACTCCAAGCCCACCCAGACACACCCTATCCTTGTAAACCTGCATTTCCCTAACCCACCTAGCCTACACATCCCAGGACACTAACGGCAATTTAGCATGGCCAATCCACCTGACCTGCACATCTTTGGACTGTGGGAGGAAACCGGAGCATCCGGAGGAAACTCACACAGACACAGGGAGAATGTGCAAACTCCACACAGTCAGTCGCCTGAGGCTGGAATCGAACCTGGGACCCTGACACTAAAGGACAGCAGTGCTAACCACTGAGCAACCTCATTTTAATCAACTGCCAAAAAAACCACAGCCGGTGCCACTCGCTGATCACCTCTTGTGTTTACCAACTGATTCCTGGGTTGGTAGGATGGAGATATGAAGAGACCAGATCAGTTAGGGCTGTATTCACTGAAGTTCAGAGGAATGAGAGATCTCATAGAAACCTATAAAATTCTCACAGGACTAGACAGGGTGAACACAGGAAGGAGGTTCACAATGACCAGGGAATCCAGAACCAGGGGTCAAAGTCTAAGGCTATAGCACAGAGCTCCTAGGACTGAAGTGCAGAAAGATTAATACCAAATGGCCTTTTTCCACATTGTAGGGATTCTATGGACAGCCAGAACTATTTTTAAACCATTTCAGATCAACTATGAACATCCTGGAGGCTAGCATCAATCAGAAACCCAACTGGACTCACCACATAATCACAATGGCTACGGAAGTACATCACAGTCCAGAAACCCTGCAGTAACTCCCCTCCTGACTCCCCAAAGCCAGTCCTCCATCCACAAGGCCCAAGTCAGGAGTGTGATGGAATACTCCCCACTTGCCTGGATGGGGGCAGCTCCAACAACACTCAAAAGGCTCGACACCATCCAGGACAAAGCAGCCCACTTCATTGGCTCCACATCCACAACACTCACTCCTTCCCTGACCGACGCTCAGTGGCAGCAGTGTGTAACATCTACCAGATGCACTGCAGAAATTTACCAAGGTTCCTTAAACAGAGCCTTCCAAACCCAAGACCACTTCCATCGAGGAGGACAAGAGCAGCAGATACGTGAGAACACCACCACCTACAGGTTCCCCTCTGAACCACTCACCATCCTGACTTGGAAATATATCATCATTCCTTCCATGTCACTGGTCCAAAATCCTGGAATTCCCTCTCTAAGGCATTGTGGGTTTACCCACACCAAGTAGACAGCAGCAATCGAAGACAGCAGCTCACCTCCCCTCCCCCCCCACCCCCCACACCCTCCCCCTTTGTCCTGCTTCAGACATCAAGCTTTGTTACAAATGAAAAACATTGCATTAAACTTGTATTTAAGAAGACGTCCAGTTCTAACTGTACTATTTTATTCGTTTGTAGGTAACAGATTGGACAAGCTGGCAAGGAACAATGAGTGCTGAAAAATGTGTTGCTGGAAAAGTGCAGCAGGATTCCTGAAGAAGGGCTTATGCCCGAAACGTCAATTCTCCTGCTCCTTGGATGCTGCCTGATCTGCTGCGCTTTTCCAGCAACACATTTTTCAGCTCTGATCTCCAGCATCTGCAGTCCTCACTTTCTCCAAGGAACAATTAGTCCTGAACAGACTGCAGTACGTGCCTAGATACTCCCATTAGAATTTCTGACTACAACAAGCTCCCCCAGGTTTCATTGCTCACACTCCCGCAATGGCAGGAACACACATTATACATTTCATTGTACACTCAGTTCTGCTATAACGCATGTTTCTTCAATGCCAATTGGCTTTAACGCGATTGAAGAACTTAGACCATTGTTTGTAGGATGCAAAATTTTCTTCCCCGTTTTGGCTATAACGTGATTCCAGCCCCATTAGTTTAAATGGTGGCAGTTACAGCATTATCATCTTATAACATGAGATCGCACAAGAACGGAACTATCACATTATATAAGAACCGACTGTACCGCACTGCTGTCATATACAGGTAGTCCCCGGGTTAGGAATAGATTTCATTCCATAAGTCTCTTTCTACACAAGTCAGAACACAATACAGTACGATATAATATTGCTATTTCTAAGTACAATCAAACACTTGCATGTTGGATCTTTAATATTAATTTGTGATCTTGTTCACCAATCAGTCACTTACAACAGTTATCCCTCTAATATACTATGGATATGAACAGATTGTTTTGATTCACTCACAGTAAGCTGCTGGCTAGGCCAGCTTTTATAGTTTGGAGAGCAATTGAAGGTCAGCCATATTGCTGTAGGTCTGGAGTCACATGTAGGCCAGACCAGGCAGTTTCCTTCCTTAAAGCCAGGTGACTCATTTCCTGTTGGATACACACACGAACCTGCAGCCCATCACCATAGACACAGGTGCTCAGCATCAACGGCAAGAGGAATCCTGCCTTCACCCCTGCATGCCTTCTTGTTAGGGAGATAGGAGTGAAGGAAGAGGGCCGACAGGACTCTGGGGAGATTCCCCTGCATCAGCTGCCAAAGCCTGCAAGAGGTCCAGCCAAAGAAAGGTGCTTCCATATCAGGGCAGGATACTCTCTGCAGACCAGTACTCTCTAAGCAACTGCCTAACTCTTTCAAACCAGTGAGGACCATGAGAAACCCACCTCAGCTGCAGATGTCAGGACTGTACTAAAATGTAGGGAGAGAAAATGGCTCGTTAGTTTTCAAGATTCCTTATCAATGGTGTCTCTTTTGCTCAAGGGCTTTGTCTGACGCACTTGAGGAGGTGCAGTGCTGAGAAATTAGCATACTGTTGAAGGGTAAATACTGAGTTAGTGCCGCACTGTTAGAGGGTTAATACTAAGTTAGTGCCGCACTGTTAGAGGGCTAATACTGAGTTAGTGCCGCACTGTCAGTGGGTTAATACTGAGTTAGTGCCGCACTGTTAGAGGGTTAATACTGAGTTGGTGCCGCACTGTTAGAGGGTTAATACTGAGTTGGTGCCGCACTGTCAGTGGGTTAGTACTGAGTTAGTGCCGCACTGTTAGAGGGTTAATACTGAGTTAGTGCCACACTGTTAGAGGGTTAATACTGAGTTAGTGCCGCACTGTCAGTGGGTTAATACTGAGTTAGTGCCGCACTGTTAGAGGGTTAATACTGAGTTGGTGCCGCATTGTCAGTGGGTTAGTACTGAGTTAGTGCCGCACTGTTAGAGGGCTAATACTGAGTTAGTGCCATACTGTTAGAGGGTTAATACTGAGTTAGTGCCGCACTGTTAGAGGGTTAATACTGAGTTAGTGCCATACTGTCAGTGGGTTAATACTGAGTTGGTGCCGCACTGTTAGAGGGCTAATACTGAGTTAGTGCCATACTGTCAGTGGGTTAATACTGAGTTGGTGCTGCACTGTTAGAGGGCTAATACTGAGTTAGTGCCATACTGTCAGTGGGTTAATACTGAGTTAGTGCCACACTGTTAGAGAGTTAATACTGAGTTAGTGCCACACTGTTAGAGGGTTAATACTGAGTTAGTGCTGCATTGTCAGTGGGTTAATACTGAGTTAGTGCTGCACTGTCAGAGGGTTAGTACTGAGTTAGTGCCGCATTGTCAGTGGGTTAGTACTGAGTTAGTGCCATACTGTCAGAGGGTTAATACTGAGTGATTGCTGCACTGTCAGAGGATTAATACTGAGTTAGCGCCGCACTGTCAGAAGGTTAATACTGAGTAGGGGTTAATACTGAGTTAGTGCCACACTGTCAGACGGTTAATACTGAGTTAGTGCTGCACTGTCAGAGGATTAATACTGAGTTAGTGCCGCACTGTCAGATGGTTAATACCGAGTTAACGCCGCACTGACAGAGGGTTAATACTGAGTTAGCGCTGCACTGTCAGTGGGTTAATACTGAGTTTGCTCTGTACTGTCAGAGGGTAATACTGAATTAGTGCCACACTATTAGAGAGTTAATACTGAGTTAGCACTGCACTGTCAGTGGGTTAATACTGAGTTAGTGCCGCACTGTCAGATGGTTAATACCGAGTTAACGCCGCACTGACAGAGGGTTAATACCGAGTTAACGCCACACTGTCAGAGGTTGAATACCGAGTTAGTGCCGTACTGTCAGAGGGTTAACACTGAGTTAACACCGTACTGTCAGAGGGTTAATACTGAGTTCGTTCTGTACTGTCGAAGGGTTAATACCGAGTTAACGCCGCACTGTTGGAAGGTTAACATTGAGTTAGCACTTCACTGTCATAGAGTTAATACTGAGTTAGCGCCACATTGTCAGAGGGTTAATACTGAGTTAGTGCCGAACTGTTAGACGGTTAATACTGAGTTAGTGCTGCTCTGTCAGAGGAGAAATACTGAGTTCGCTCTGTACTGTCAGAGGGTTTATACTGAGTTAGTGCTGCACTGCCAGAGGGTTAATACTGAGTTCACTCTATACTGTCGGAGGGTTAATACCGAGTTAGCGCCACACTGTCAGAGGGTTAATACTGAGTTAGCGCCGCAGTGTCAGAGGGTTAATACTGAGTTAGTGCCACACTGTCAGAGGGTTAATACTGAGTTCACTCTGTACTGTCGGAGGGTTAATACCGAGTTAGTGCCACACTGTCAGAGGGTTAATACTGAGTTAGTGCCGCATTGTCAGTGGGTTAATACTGAGTTCGCTCTGTACTGTAGGAGGGTTAATACTGAGTTAACGCCGTACTGTCAGAGGGTTAATACTGAGTTAGCACTTCACTGTAAGAGGGTTAATACTGAGTTAACGCCGCACTGTCAGAGAGTTAATACTGAGTTAACGCTGCACTGTCAGAGGATTAATACTGAGTTAACGCTGCACTGTCAGAGAGTTAATACTGAGTTATTGCCACACTATCGAAGGGTTAATACTGTGTTAGCACTTCACTGTCAGAGGGTTAATACTGAGTTAGTGCCGCACTGTTGGAGGGTTAATACTGAGTTAACGCTGCACTGTTGGAGGGTTCATACTGAGTTAGCATCGCACTGTCAGAGGGTTAATACTGAGTTAGTGCCACACAGTCAAAGGATTAATACTGAGTGAGTGCTGCACTATCAGTCGGTTAATACTGAGTTAGTGCCACACCGTCAGAGGGTTAATACTGTGTTAGTGCTGCACTGTCAGAGGGTTAATACTGTTAATGCCGCACTGTCAGAGGGTTAATACTGAGTTAGTGCCGCACTATCAGAGGGTTAATACTGTTAATGCCACACTGTCAGAGGGTTAATACTGAGTTAGTGCCGCACCATCAGAGGGTTAATACTGTGTTAGTGCCACACCGTCAGAGGCTTAATACTGTGTTAGTGCTGAACTGTCAGTGGGTTAATACTGAGTTAGTGCCGCACTGTCAGAGGGTTAATACTGAGTTAGTTCCACACTGTGAGAGGGTTAATACTGAGTTAGTGCCGCACTGTCAGAGTGTTAATACTGAGTTATTCCACACTGTGAGAGGGTTAATACTGCGTTAGTGCTGCACTATCAGAGGGTTAATACTGTGTTAGTGCCTCACTGTCAGTGGGTTAATACTGAGTTAGTGCCGCACCGTCAGAGGGTTAATACTGAGTTAGTTCCACACTGTGAGAGGGTTAATACTGTGTTAGTGCCTCACTGTCAGTGGCCTTATATTGAGTCAGCGCTACACTGTTGGAGGGTTAACAGTGAGGGAGCAGCAAACTGTCAGCTGGTCGGTACTGACAGGGTGCCACACTGTCAGAGAGACAATACTGAGGGGATATAGAACTGCTCATCTATGAAATAACAGTAACAAATCTGGAGATTTTTTGAGGATGTAACTAACTGAATGGACAAGGGGGAACCAATGGATGTGGTCTATTTAGGTTTTCAGATTGGGTTTTGAAAAGCTTCCACCCAAGGACGTAGTATACAAAATTAGAACACATCGATTGAGAGATGATAGTGGAATGGGTTAAGAACTGGTTAATGGACAGGAAACAGAACAGGAAGAACTGGGTCATTTTCTATTTTGGAAGCCTCTGAGTAGTCGGGCACCACAAGAATCGGTCCTGGACAGACATTAAAAGCAGAAAAACAGTGTGGAATTTTCCCCTCTCTGGAGATGGCAAGAGATATAGCAAGAATAAAAAATATCCACGGCCCAGTTGGGTTCAGACTGTTCCCACCATTAAACAGTGTCAATTATCTTAAAAATCTCCTATCTTGACTTTTTTTGAACACCACACAGTGATGCAAAATAAGACCTCGAGCTAAGAAACACATTTTTAAGGTAAGAGGAGAGACATTTTAAAAAGATATAAATGGCAAAATGTTTTACAAAGTTTGAATGTAAAATGAACTTCCTGAGGGAGTGGTGGATGTGAATCGAGTTACAACATTTAAAAGACATTAGGATAGATACATGAATAGGAAAGGTTTGGAGGGAGATGGGCCAAGGTGGGACTAGTTTATTTGGCTTTATTTTCGACATGGACCAATTGGACCAAAGGGTCTGTTTCCGTGCTGTGTGACTCTATGACTCCATATTGTAAGTAAATTAGAGATTTTAAAGCAAAGATAGATTTTTGAACAGTAAAGGAATTAAGGGTTATAGTGAGAGGGTGAGTAATTGGAGCTCAATCCATGAAAAGATCAGCCATGATCTTACTGAATGGCAGAGCAGGCTCGAAGGGCCAAATGGCCTCCTCCTGCTCCCATTACATTTTTACATTCTCGGACTTGCATTACTCTGAGATAAGTCAGAAATACAGAAACCTAATGCAAGCGTAACACTCCTGACAAGACAATGGAAGTTTCCCTTCCTAGCAACGTGCCGAGCAGCACAAAGCCTGCTAAAGAACAGCTGCTTCAAACACACAGGCACATCGTTAGATTCATTCCAATCTCATTCTCACTCTTTTCTCCAGTGGGAATAGTTCCTCCCCATCTGCACCTGAAACGTCAGGTCAGGATGTAGTGATTGTAACAGTCAGCCAGGTGGGCCCCATAGAAAACGAGTTCCCTGCTTGGGGCTGTTAACCTGGTCCAACCAAGGAGCCCTGGCTGACAGATAAAACAGTGCCCGAAGTCCTGCTCACTCTGAGAGCTGTCTGTGAGGGAGCTGGATCAGTGTCCGGGACTCTCCATGGGGAAATAAAGGGTGACTCGGTGACAGGATACCGGCCTCTGTGGAGTTATTTCACGAATAACTAGAAAGACACTGTTCTCACTTGTGAAAGGATCAAGAACAAGAGGCAAAGACTTGGAGTAATCAAGGATGGGAGAAAAAAAAGTGCGAGTGTTTGGAGACCAGAATGAGAATGAGGTAGAATCAGGTTCACCTGAAGCCGTCAAAGGAGCTTTGGAACTGAGGTTATCTGCAAAGGAAGAATGCGCAGGGTGACAGGGAGAACATAGGAGAATGGCACTGTGTGTATTGCTGGAGGATTTGGAGGGTCAACATAGGAATGATGGGCCAAATGGCTTCCTCAGCTCTGTAATAATTCTGTGAGGATTTGCAAGAACCAAGTCTAGCCTTGGGACTTAAACATACAGTCTGAATTAATGAGCGCAGAGAAACCAGGTGACCTCAATCCTGAACAAAATTATTGCTTTGTCATTTATTTGATTAAATAGCTGATGCTCAGTCAATTTGGACCCATGTTGCTACTGTCCCTTTCATTCCATGATTTATAACTTTCCTCACAAGTCTGCCATGTGGATCTATATCAAATGCCTTCTTGAAGACCAGTACACCATCAACAGCACAGCCTTCATCCGCCTTTTCTATTACCTCTTGAAAGGGACTGCAGTAAGTTAGTTACAAATGATTCCCCCTTTACAATTACATGATGATGCCTCCGAATTAACTCACCACCTGTCCATGCAACTACCAATTTCTCCTGAATAATTGTTTGCGGTTCCCTGCCACTGAACTGTAACTTATCGTTACATTCTTGTTTCAAAAAAAGGTTGCAACATCTGCAATTCTGGCATGTCCCCCTGAGACTAGAGAAAGCTGAAAGATTGTACCCACCCCTCTGTAATTTCCAGTCTCACCTCCTTCAACATCCTTAGGTGCATCTCATATAGTCCCAGATCCTTATCAGTTTGAAGATGCAACAGACACAGAAAATGCTGGAGAAACTCAGCAGGTCTTCAGAACTCTGAAGAAAAGTCATGTCTGATTGAAAGAATAATTCTTTTTCGCTCCCCACAGATGCTTCCAGACCTGTTGAGCTTCCCCAGTGCTACCAGTGTTAGTTTCACATTTCCAGTATCAGCATTTCTTTGCCTTTATCGAGAATCAGCTTGTGTGAAACCTCTACCTGATCAATTTCGAACCCTTCTGGTGAGTTTTCTCCTCCAAATGTGGCCTTACCGTTATCCTATACGACCGCAACATGATGTACCAACTCCTATCCTCAGTGCTCTGACCAATGAAGGCAAGTGAGCCAAACACCTCCTTCACCACCCCATTTTCCCTGTGACTCCACTTCCAAGGAACTCTGCACCTACTCCCCTAGGTCTCTTTGTTTGGCAACACTCCCCAGAGCCCTACCATTAAACATATAAGACCTGCTTTGGTTTGGTTCTGCTCGCTAAAGCTATTTCATGACCCCTTTTAGCCCGCTTGATTCCTCGTTTAGGACCTGTCCTACTCTTCCGATATTCTTCCAGGCCCCATTCTATTCTTAGCTGCCTAGACCTTATGTATGCTTCCCTTTTTCCTCTTGGCTAGTCGTACAGTTTATCCTGTCATCCACGGTTCACGAATCTTGCCTTTCCTATCCTTTCAATGGGACATGCCTATCCTTCACTATCTTTACCCTATCTTTGAAAGCCTCCCGCATCTCAGATGTGGACTTCCCTTCAAATAGCTGTGTCCAACCCACATTTCCCAGCTCCTGCCTAATTTTGATAAAATTGGACTTGGCCCAGTTTAGTACTCTTCCCTCAGGACCACTCTCTTCTTTATCGACGAATATTCTAAAACTTACAGAATTGTGGTCACTGTTCCCAAAGAAATCCCCCACCGCAACTTCTACCACCTGTCCTGGCTCGTTCCCCAGTACCAGGTCCAATATGGCTCCTTCCCTCATCGGACTATTGACATAGTGGTCGAGAAAACTCTCCTGGACGCTTCTTACAAATTCTGCCCCATCCAGACCTCTGGCGTTAAGTGTATCCCAGTCAATGTTGGGAAAATTAAAATCTCCCATCACCACTACCCTATTGCCTCTACATCTTCCCATAATCTGTTCATCTATTTGTTCTTCTACCTCACGCTCACTGTTGGGAGGCCTGTAATACAGCCCCAACAATGTTACCGCACCCGTCTTATTTCTTCGCTCCACCCATAATGCCTCAGTACCCAAGACCTCCATAGTGTCCTCCTTTAGCACAGCCGCGATATCGTCCCTGACCAGCAATGCAACTCCACCCCCCCTCTTTTATTTCCCACCCTGTCCTGTCTGAAGCGTCTATATCCTGGAGCATTTAATTGCTAATTATCATGCCCTTCCTTCAACCAAGTCTCTGTGACCTTGACTGTACCTGAACCATCTTCTCTTTGTAGGTCTCCTGTTGCTAGAATACTGTTTGCAATTCTAGAATCCACTTTATAAGAGCAATGTGAAAGCACGAGAGAGGGTGCAGAGGAGATTTACCACAATGTTGCCTCAGCGGGAGAATTTTACTTACTAAGAGAGATTGGACAAACTGGGGCTGTTTTCTTTAGACCAGAGGGAGTTGAAGGGGGACATGATTGAGATGTATAAAACTACCAGGGCATAAACAGAGTAGGACAGGAAGGAACTTTTCCCCTGAGTGGAGAAATCAATGACTAGGTGGCAGAGATTGAAGGTGAGGGGCAGGAGGATTAGAGGGGATTTGAGGAAACTTCTTTTCACCCAGAGGGTGGTGAGAATCTGGAACTCATTGCTTTTAAGTGCCATAGAGGCAAAAACCCTCATCACATTGAAGAAGTATTTAAATGTGCACTTGCGATCACAAGATATACAAGGCTATGGGCCAAGTGCTGGAAAATGGGATGGGAATAGACTGGTGGCTGTGTTTGAGCAGAGATTTTCTGTGCTGTACCCCTCTTTGAGATGATTACTCCGTTGCACTAGTACAGTTCTTTCTGCCAACCTGCCATTCCAGTCTATCCTGCCCAACACCTTTCTTGCCCCACTGAAGTCAAATCTGCCAAATTTAATTTTTTTACTGTAAATTGACCATTGTTAATCTCTACCATCATCTTAAACCTGATGATACAATGAGTATTATCTCCTGAATGATCTCCCACCAACACTTCATTGATTTCTTTCTTGTTGGATTAGATATGTGCTGCTGTAGGAAATTCTCCTGAATACAATCTAGGAATAGTTACCCCTCACTTTCCAAGATTATTTTAATTCACCATAGGACTCAACTAACTGAGTGCATTTTTTGTGAAAAAAATGATTAATTTATGGAGTAAAGTATGAATCTATTAATTTGTTTGATTGAAATTGCTTTGTAAAACTTTAACTTTGAATTTATTATCCAAGTATGTGTGATAAAGGGCTTAATTAAAGTTTAAAACCTCTAACACAGTCTGGATGACACTTGTCTGACACTGCATCATGTATTGCTGACTATTATCTTCAAATTACGTTTTCAAACAGTTAATGTAGCATCAGCACTGAAGGAAATGATTATATTACAACAACCAGAATTACCTGGACTATTACCTCTACACATAACCTCAGTGAAGTTGTACAAAGGTGAATATTGTAGATCGACTGATTCCGACATCATTCTATCTCAGTCCTTTTGTTTCCAGATTCTGCTCAATTCAAAGGAACAAAATGGCAGTTGAGGTCCTATTTCCGTTACAGGACACCTATTGCCAGATTGAAAGAGACCTATTGCTTGTAACAGGAAAATGATTTGGGTACTGGTCTTAGGCTCCTCTCAAAATGGAGGTAGCCCCATCCCTAGTGTTAACCATGTGATGAGGCTGTTCCCCTCCTTTTCATTCTGTTGCCTATACATAGGCATGATGTGGAAATGCTATTGTTGGACTGGGGTGAACAAAGTCAGGATGCACATGACACCAAGTTATAGTCCAACAGGTTTATTTGAAATCACAAGCTTTTGGAGCATTGTTCCATCACCAGGTGAAGTGACAAAGGGGCAGCACTCTGAAAGCTTATGACTTCAAGTAAACCTTTTGGATTATAACCTAGTGCTGTGTGATTTCTGACTTCATATATAGGCACACAGAGGTGCGATTGATTTTATTGCTTTCAGGTGCTACTATTTTGTTGTGCATATTTCAAAAAGTATTTCCTTTCCATAACCCTGTCATGGCTTCTATAACCCATCATGATTTATTATCAGAACACATTTTACAACAACATACATTTCAATTTATTATCAACTAAAAACGTTCACTGATTAAATTAGGAAAGACAAATTGTTTGGAGGGTAAAAAGACATGATTATGGTGTGCCCATTGATACGATTATTCCTCAATTCTTAATGTTGGTTTTGGCAAGATTTCACTTTGATTAATTAATATGATGAGTTCCTGTTAATATGATGTAATGGTTCCAGTCTCAGGTTTACTAATCCGTCATTTCAAATATTCAAAGAGCTTCTCAGTACAGATAATAGTTTGTCTGCATCATTTCTGGTAGCCCTTAAGTCCAATATCAGACTTAATGCACATCAGGAACTTGAGAGTTCAAGTTGTTAAGATAGTACAATGTCTTTTGGAAATCATATTGGCAGAATTCATTGTTGGAGCAAATTACTGCAGATGCTGGAATCTGTACTGAGAACAACAAACACTGGAGATCACAACAGGGCTCCGTAAAGAGAGAGCAAGCTGCTGGAGTCTAGATGACTCTTCACCAGAGTTGACGTAAAGTGTGGAGGGCGGGCAGCACTTGTGCAACAGCGGGGGCGGAGGGTGGAGTGCTGGGGGAGAAAGGACGTTGATAGTTCAGACTCAGTGATCAGAATGTGAGAATGGCAGAATAATGGTGTGTCTACCTGCCAGACTGGAAAGGACAGACAATCGCACTGGGGGCAGGGAGGGGGAGGGAAGGGAGGGTAACACAGAAGATAACAAGTAAAGCTAAAAGAAAGAGAAGACATGGGTTCACAATTTGAAGGTGGTGAACTCAGTGTTAAGTCCATAGGGCTTTAAAGTGCCCAGCCTGAAGATGGGATGTTGTTCCTCCAGTTTGCCCTGGGATTCACTGGAACACTGCAGCATGCTGAGGTCAGACACGTGGGCATGTGAGCAGGACGCTGTGTTCAAATGACCAGCTACAGGAAGGTCAGGGTAACGCCTGCACACAGATCGGAGATGTTCTGCACAGTGGTCACCCAGTCTGTGTTTGGTGTATCTGATGTAGAGTAGGCCACATTGGCTGGAGCGAATGCAATACACAAGATTGGAGGAGGCACAGGTGAAATACTGCTTCACTGGAAAAACTGTTCAGGCCCTTGGAGGGTGAGCAGGGAGGAGGGGAAGGGGCAGGTGTTGCACCTTCTGCAGGTACATGGGAAGGTGCTGTGGAGAGCGGGAGGTGGTGCTGGTAGTGGAGGAATGGACTAGTGAGTTCTGGAGAGAACGATCCCTGTGAAATGCAAACAGGGGAGTGAGGGGAAGATATGTTTGGTGGTGGCATTCTGCTGGAGTTGTCTGAAATGTTGGAGAATGTTCCTTTGAATACAGAGGCTGGTGGGATGGAAAGTGAGGACAAGGGGGACACAATCATGCTGTTGTGAGTGATAGGAAGGGGCAAGGGCAGAAGCACAGGTAATAGGTTGGATTTATTGTTGTCTTTGTGTATATTATAATTTAAAGTTAATGGCAATAATATTTCTCTGAGAATTTAACAATTCAGTCCAGGAATTAAAACATATCACTCAAAATCACTGCTCCTGTATGTTCATCCATAGTGTGGAAACAGGCCCTTCGGCCCAACAAGTCTACACCAACTCTCTGAAGAGTATCCCACGCAAACCTGTTCCCCTACCCTATTACTCTACATTTACCCCCCTGTCTAAGGCACTAACCTACACATCCCTGAACATTATGGGCAATTGAGCATGGCCAATCCACCCTAACCTGCACATCTTTGGATGGTGGGAGGAAATCCACGTAGACACACGGTGAATGTGCAAACTCCAAACAGACTGTGGCCCAAGACAGGAATCAAACCCAGGCCCCTGGCGCTGTGAGGCAGCAGTGCTAACTATTGAGCCACCATGCTCAGTGATTCTTAGGTAACGATAAAATATGGAGATTGACCACAGTTTTTGAGTATGACACGCTGCATTCAGAAACAATGGGGAAGAACATATCCAAAGTGAGAAAGGTTTTGTTTTGATGTTTGATTTGATTGTCACAGGTATTTTACATTAAGAATACAATAAAGTACAGTGAAAAGACTTAATCTGTTGTCATGACATAGTGCCATTTTGAACAATTTTAAGAATGAGGAAAAGAAATGAAAGCTATAGCTTGAAGAGAATCCATTAGTCCCGAGTCAGCTCATCACCACCATCCACTCAGACCCAACCAACATCAACGTCGATGATCCTCAAGAGCCATCTTTGCAGCTGAGCCAATAGTCCTCCACCATCACCTCACCTCCACCTGTCCCAGACTGACCAACATCAGCATCATCGATCCTCAGGCAAGGATCCTCATCCTTGCTCCCCAATCCTTCGCTCCATCATGTTAGTTCAATAATATAACTGCAATTAGGGGTTGTTTTCCCTGGAGCATCGGAGGCTGAGGGGTGAACTTATAGAGGTTTATAAAATTATGAGGGGCATGGATAGGGTGAACAGAGAAGGTCTCTTCCTTGGGGTGGGGGAGTCCAGAACTAGAGGGCATAGGTTTAGGGTGAGAGGGGAAAGATATAAAAGAGACCTAAGGGGCAACTTTTTCACATAGAGGGTGATACGTGTATGGAATGAGCTGCCAGAGGAAGCGGTGGAGGCTGGTACAATTACAACATTTAAAAGGGTTCCGGATGGGTATATGAATAGGAAGAGTTTGGAGGGATATGGGCCGGGTGCTGGCAGGTGGGACTAGATTGGGTTGGGATATCTGGTCAGCATGGACAGGTTGGCCCGAAGGGTAAGTTTCTATGCTGTACATCTCTATGACTCTATGAAGGAACAGTGATATATTTCCAAGCCAGGATGGGGAGTGACTCAGAGGGGAACTTGCAGGGGCTGGTGTTCCCATGTGTCCGATGCTCTTGTCCTTCTAGATGGAAGTGGTCGTGGGTTTTGGAAGGTGCTGTCTGATGATCTTTGGTGAATTTCTGCAGTGCATCTTGTAGATGGTACACACTACTGCTACTGAGCATCAGTCATGGAGGGAGTGGGTGTTTGTGGATGTGGTGCCAATCAAGCAGCTGCTTTGCCCTGGATGGTGTCAAGCTTCTTGAGTCTTGTTCGAGCTGCAACCATCCAGGGCAAGTGGGGATTATTCCATCACACTCCTGACTTGGGCCTTATAGATGGTGGACAGGCTTTTGGGGAGGTGAGTCACTCACCGCAGTATTCCTAGTCTCTAACCTGCACTAATAGTCACTGAGTTTAATCTGGAAAATTCAGACCAGTAAAGCATGTTTCGGGCTTTTTTTCAGTCACAGTCTCTTACAGAAACCAATTCCATGGCAATCTGCCCAAGAAACTGGCCATAGTGCGGGTGATGTCAGCAGGCAGGACCCAGTACTGAAAAGGGGCCCCTCAGTTTTCACGGGCAACAAGCCCAGCCTCCATTCCGAGTAAAAACTTAAACTAATGTGACATGTGACAGATGCCCAACAGAAAAAGAGCGTGAACACGTCACACCGGACTTTTCAGTGAGTGGTCACATTCCCAGAGACCCTGAGGTTTACAATAATTGTCCAATCACTTAAACGATCACCACAGACGTACATGTGAGCTGAAGCTATTCCACAGACACGTCTGAATGACGATCGCTTTTGTAAACTCCAGACTGGAAAAGTGTGCGATGGGGTGACGTCAATGTAATAATTTGCCCTGCAGCCAGTTTGTATAAAGGTTATTGTATTCAAAATAGATTTAAATAAACAGCCACTGACCAATGCAGCTGATATTGGTTTTGTCCAGATATATAGAGTCATAGAGATGTACAGCACAGAAACAGACCCTTCTGGCCAACCCATCCATGTCAACCAGATATCCTAACCCAATCTAGTCCCATTTGCCAGCACCCAGCCCATATCCCTGTAAACCTTTCCTATTCATAATCCCATCCAGATGCCTTTTAAATGCTGTAATTGCACTAGCCTTTTGTCTGGCAGCTCATTCCACACACGTACCACACCCTGCATAAAAAACGTTGCCCCTTACGTCTCTTTTATGTCTTTCCCCTCTCACCCTAAACTTATGCCCTCTAGTTCTGGACTCCCCCCACCCAGGGAAGAGACTTTGTCTATTTATCCTATCCATGTCCCTCATGATTTTATAAACCTCTATAAGGTCATAGCCCCAGCCTATTCAGCCTCCCCCCATAACTCAAATCCTCCGACCCTGGCAACATCCTTGTAAATCTTTTCTGAACCCTTTCAAGTTTCACAATATCTTTCTGATAGGGAGGAGACCAGAATTGCGCATAATATTCCAAAGTGGCCTAACCAATGTCCTGTACAGCCGCAACATGACCTCCCAACTCCTGTACTCAATACTCTGACCAATAAAGGAAAGCATACCAAATGCCTTCTTCACTATCCTATCTACCTGTGACTCCACTTTCAAGGAGCTATGAACCTGCACTCCAAGGTCTCTTTGTTCAGCAACACTCCCTAGGACCTTACCATGAAGTGTATAAGTCCTGCTCTGATTTGCTTTCCCAAAATGCAGCACCTCACATTTATCTGAGTTAAACTCCATCAGCCACATCTCAGCCCATTGGCCCATCTGGTCCAGATCCTGTTGTAATCTGAGGTAAACCTCTTTGCTGTCCAAGGTGAGCCATCCAAAACAGAGACAGAAATCTGAAAACCCTCACTCCTATGATCTAGCCTGAGGTGAAAAGAAGCCACCTCCTGATTCAGAGAGAATCAACTGAACGGCCTCCTTCTGAATCATAACGATCCTGTGATAACCGTCTGAATGGCTCCAGTGAGCACCAGTTTGTGAATGATAAATGAAGATGTTACACACAAAATGAATAAAGGAGAGCAGACAGATGATGTTCAATTAGATTTTCAGATGCTGTTTGATGAATTTCTCCACAGGAGGCTGGTTGGAAAGATTAAACCACATGGAGTAGGGGGTAATGTACTGAAGAGTCATTTAGACTCGACACATTAGCTTGCTCTCTCTCCATGTATGCTGCCTGACCCACTGTGATCTCCAGCATTTGTTGTTTTCAGGTGATGTACTGGCTAACAGACAGAAAACAAGAGAGTGGGGATAAATGGGTCAATCCTGCATGGACAGGCTGGGACAAGTGGGGTACCACAGTACTTGAGCCTCAGTTTTCACAATATACATCATTGATTTGGGGGTGGGCACAATATGTAATATTTCTGAATTCAAGAATGGTACAAAGCTCAGTGGGAATATGTGCTTTGAAGAGGATATGATGTAGTTCCGGGAGGATTTGGAGAAACTTAGTGAATGGGAAATAACATGGCAGATTAAATAAAATTGAAGTTATCCACTTGAGTAGGAGAAACAGGCGTGCACTGTACTTCTTAAATGTAAGAGGCTGGAAAGTGTAGATGTACAAAGGGATTAGGCATCCTTTGTCAATAAGTTCCTGAAGACTAACACAAAGGTGAAGAAAGCTATTAGGAAGACTAATGGAGTGTTAGCCTTCATCACAAGAGGAATTAAGTAGGGAAGCTTTCCTTCAATCATATAAACCCCATCGGGAGAAATGAGTGCAGTTTTGGTCTCCTTTTCTCAGGAAAGATATAATTGCCCGAGGAGGGAGTGAAACAAAGGTTTCCCTCACTTCTTCCTGGGAGGTGGGACTGTCCTAGCAACAGTATTTGGGCAAAGTGGACCTGAATTCTCTAATTTGTAATCAAGATTTTGTACCTCAGTACCTTTGTATTTAAGAATGTGTCGCCAGGCGACATAGTACACTTTTCACTGCACTCCTGTGTTCCTGTATGTGAGTACACGTGATAATAAAATCTAATTCTAATTCTACAGTTTCAAAGATTAAGAGCCTGGTGTCTCTCAGATTACTGTGTCACATTGTATGTGGCATTAACATGCAATAACGTGGAGGAACCAGTGTTGGACTGGGGTGGACAAAGTTAAAAATCACATAACACCAGGTTATAGTCCAACAGGTTTATTTGGAAGCAAAAGCTAGTGCATCCAAATAAACCTGTTAGACAACAATCTAGCGTTGTGTGATTTTTAACTTCAACGTGCAATAAATAAAGACCAGTCCGCCTTGAATCCAAATTCTTGGGTGTGGACATAAGACCATACAGCTGAAGAAATTCCCTTTCTAACCCCCCACTGAAACCCTGTGGTTAGGTGAAAGTGTCATGCATGGCTGCAGCCATCCATTGATCACTGACCACAGAAGTCCCAATCCACTGGTTTTACAGGCCAGCTCAGGAGAGAGTGCTAATGGATATAGGTTTGCTCGCTGAGCTGCAAGGTTCATTTCCAGCCAGAAGTCTATCAACAAACACATTGAGTTAGACCCCATCCACCACCCTCTGAGAAAAGGAACAGGAAGTGACTTCATCATATGAAATAACATCACCACAGGAAATGACATCACCAACCCAAAGAAACCCAAACATATAAATAGAAAGCAGGAATTTTCAGCATTGCTTCGCGTGAGGTCCACTGAAGACATTACCTAGTAAGGTAACGGTCTGGAAATGAACCTTGCAGCTCAGCGAGCAAACCTACATCCAAAACCTCAACCTGAGCTACGAATCTTCTCAAAACTCGCTAAGAGAGTGCAGTGCTAATAACAAGGCTGTGTTACTTCACCAGTAGAAAGCAGCAATGACTATCAAACCGTCACTGTCACTGACACTGGAAAATTTGAAAAATTGAAATTTTACATTGTGTTAGCCAGTTGGTCAATAGATGTATCAAGGAAGCTAAAGGTAAATTATGCAGCAAAGCCTAGATGTTCATAAACCTGTGTTGACTGATCAGCATTATGGGGCATGTCTAAGGCTAGTCTTTCTCCTCCTCCAACCTTACTCCTTCACCCGACTGGCTGTGCCTGCACTCACTCAATTCCATTCTGATCTACTTAGCCACTGAAAGAGAATAATCTGTAATGACTTAACTTTCTGCTCCTGCAATGTTCTCCCATGTCCCTCAAAGACTTAATCTCAGTCAGCTCCTATTTCTCATTTGTTGCTATCTCTAGGATCTAGCATCTCAAAACACTGATTACAGCCAGCTCTGCATCAACATTACTGAAGTGGACTCGCCTTAAAAGCACAGTGGCAGGTCAGAGGCTAGGAATCCTGCAGTGAGTAACTCCTCAAAGCCTGTCCACGATTCACAAGGTTCAAATCAGGAGTGTGATGGAATGCTCCCCACTTGCCTGGATGGGGGCAGCTCCAACAACACTCAAGAAGCTTGACACCATCCAGGACAAAGCAGCACACTTGATTAGCACCACATCCACTCCCTCCACCACTGACACTCAGCAGCAGTGTGTATTATCTACAAGATGCACTACAACAACTCACCCAGGCTCCTCCAATAGCATCTTCCAACCCAAGACCTCTACCTTCTGGATGAATAAACATGACAGATGCATCAGAACACCTGGAGGTTCCCCTTGAAGCTACACACCATCCTGACTTGGAAATATATCCCCATTTCTTCAGTGTCACTGGGTCAAATCCTAGCAATCCCGCCCTAATGGCATTGTGGGTCTACCTACTGCACATGGACTGCAGCAGTTAAAGGAGGCAGCTCAACACCATCTCCCCATGGGCAACTAGAGATCAGCAAATAATGTTGGTCCAGGCAGCAACACCCACATCCTATGAATGATCAAAACAAAGCCGCTGGCAAACCCTCTCTCAACAGGGGGAGAAAATTCACAAGTCTTAAGTGCAAAGACAATTGAGAGTTCTAGTCCAGGATGCTGTCAAGATAAACTTGCAGAATGAGTCAGTAGTTAGGAAGGCAACTGCAATGTTGGCATTTATTTTGAGAGAACTTAAATATAAAAGCAGGGATGTACTTCTAAGGCTCTCTAAGGCTCTGGTCAGGCCACATTTAGAGTATGGAGTGCGGTTTTGGGCCCCATATCTCAGGAAGGATGTACTGGCCCTAGAGCGTGTTCAGAGGAGATTCACAAGAATGGTCCCAGGAATGAACAGCTTAACATATGGGGAACATTTGAGGACTCTGAGTATATACTCAATGGAGTTTGGAAGGATAAGGGGGATCTAGTAGAAACTTACAGAACACTGAATGGCCAGGACAGTGTGGATGTTAGGAAGATGTTTCCATTGGTTGGAGAGACTAGGACCCGAGGGCACAGCCTTAGAGTAAAGGGAAGACCCTTTAGAACGGAGATAAGGAGAAACTTCTTCCATCAGAGAGTGGGGAATCGATGGAATTCACTGCCACAGAAGGCCATGGAAACCAGGTCATTGAGTAGATTTAAGATGGAGATAGATAGGTTCTTGATTGTAAAGGGGATCAAGGGTTACAGGGAGACAGTGGGATAATGGGGTTGAGAAACTATTCAGCCATGATAGTATGGTGGAGCAGACTCGATGGGCTGAATGGCCTAATTTCTGCTCCTGTGTCTTAGGGTCTTAGGGTCTTATGGTCTCTCAAATTGTCTCCCATCCAGTAAACAGAAATTTTCTTCCAGCTAAATGTTGGGGAGATAGAGAGAAACTGTTCACATTGGTTTGAGGATTGAGAACTGGAGCTCACAGACTTGGGTTAATCATCAAAAGGAGCAATGACAACACAAGGAAGTCTTGGTCACACAGCGAGTGATGACGATCTTTAAAACATTGCCTGACAGACTGGTGAAGGTGGGTTCAAGCAAGACTTTCAGCAGGGAATTGGATCATCTGTGAAGGAAATAACATGGCGAGACCTCATGGTACAAATATGGGAGTGAATTGTTCTTCGGAGAGCCAGCACAGACATGTTGGATAAAATGGCTTCGACCTGTGTTGTAACTATGTGATTCGATTTATAAAAATTCAACATAACTTTCATGAAGGAGTCCACAACGCCCATTGTAAAGATATGTAGGATGGAATTGAGCTGCTCCCTGATAAATTAATGGATTGGATATCTCAGAAAGAAACTACTGCACAAACCATTGGAGAGGAACATGAAGATTATCTCGATCCTTCTAAAAGATCTGTCAGCTGTCAAAATTCAATCTGGAAACAAATTTTGATCCACTGTGTGCACCCATATATTATAGAAACTTTTAAAATTCTTGGTACTAAAAGCATTGGGTTATCCGCAGTGATAAGAGAATGGGTCTGTCGTTCAGGCCTTCTTTGAACTTTGATGTGGAGATGCCGGTGTTGGACTGGGGTGGACAAGGTCAGAATCACATGACTTGTCGCAGGTAGATAGGATAGTGAAGAAGGCATTTGGTATGCTTTCCTTTATTGGTCAGAGTTGAAAATGTGTTGCTGGAAAAGCGCAGCAGGTCAGGCAGCATCCGAGGAGCAGGAGAATCGACATTTCGGGCATGAGCCCTTCTTCAGGAATTCTCCTGCTCCTTGGATGCTGCCTGACCTGCTGCGCTTTTCCAGCAACACATTTTCAACTCTGATCTCCAGAATCTGCAGTTCTCACCTCCTCCTTTATTGGTCAGAGTATTGAGTACAGGAGTTGGGAGGCCATGTTGCGGCTGTACAGGACATTGGTTAGGCCACTGTTGGAATATTGCATGCAATTCTGGTCTCCTTCTTATCGGAAAGATGTTGTGATTCAAAAAAGATTTACAAGGATGTTGCCAGGGTTGGAGGATTTGTGCTATAGGGAGAGGCTGAACAGGCTGGGGCTGTTTTCCCTGGAGCATCAGAGGCTAAAGGGTGTAGAGGTTTACAAAATTATGAGGGGCATGGATAGGATAAATAGGCAAGGTCTTTTCCCTGGGATCAGGGAGTCCTGAACTAGAGAGCATAGGTTTCGGGTGAGAGGGGAAAGATATAAAAGAGTCCGAACGGGCAACTTTTTCACACAGAGGGTGGTGCGTGTATGGAATGAGCTGCCAGAGGAAGTGGTGGAGGCTGATACAATTGCAACATTTAAAAGGCATCTGGACGGGTATATGAATAGGAAGGGTTTGGAGGGATATGGGCCGGGTGCTGGCAGGTGGGACTAGATTGGATTGGGATATCTGGTCAACATGGACGGGTTGGACCGAAGGGTATGTTTCCATACTGTACATCCCTATGATTCTATGACACCAGGTTATAGCCCAACCTGAAGACTTCACCTGACGAAGGAGCAGCACTCCAAGAGCTTGTCATTTCAAATAAACCTGTTGAGCTAGAACCTGGTGTCATATGACTTCTGACTTTTGCGAACTTTGTAACGGGTTTTCTTGAATGGCCACTAGAGGGCAGCCTCTGCCAACAACTCAATCTATACAACACTGTGCAAAATAATGTGCTTTAAGTATTTCAGTTTATCCTTCATCTGGATACACTCAGCATGAGTGTCATTTAACACTTTTCCTTAAAGGTGCAGCAAACGACGAGTGATTTGCTGTTTGTCACTGACATGTGACCAGTGATAGTCATCCAAATTCTTTATGTCTACATTCCTTCAATCCCATTGCTGACGGCCCGGTTTAGCTCATGTGACATCTGATTCAGCTGGGTCTGCTCTCTGAATGTGGCCAACACACACCAAAGAGGATTACCAAATTAATCCTCATGATCCTTGATTGTTCAGCTCGTATTCAGGCATTATCCAATAATACTGTGGGCACGGTGTCACATCAGGAATGTGTGGCCACCAGGGGGCAGGCTGTAGCAGCAATACCCACACAAACACACACACACACACACACACACACAGGGCAATTTTTAACCCTATCACTTAACACTTAACAGTAGTGAGACCGTCAGGAGCTGTTCAACATTGATCTGACTGATTACACTCTTTCATTCACTCATCGGACATGGGCGTTACTGGCTGGGCCCAGCATTTATTGCCCATCCCTAGTTGCCCCTTGAGAAGGTGGGGGTGAGCTGCCTTCTTGAACCGCTGCAGTCCCTGTGCTGTGGGTGGACCCACAATGTCCCTTAGGGAGGCGATTCCAGGATTTTGACCCAGTGAAGGAATGGAGATATGTTTTCAAGAGAGGGAAGTTGCAAGTGGTGGTGTTGCCATGTATCTGCTGCCCTTGTCCTTTGAGATAGAAGTGGTCAAAGGTTTGGAAGGTGCTGCCTGAGGACCTTTGCTGAATTTCTGCAGTGCATCTTGTAGATAGTACTCACTGCTGTGACTGGGTATACCTAGTAACTGAGCTTGTCTGAGCAGGTACAAGAAACTGCTCCAGAAGTTTGAGATATCATTTCAACCCAGCACACACTCTCACTACAAAACTCACCATCCGAATATCTTTCCTCAGCAAACTTTACGTTTTTAAAGAATGCCTCTACCATGTAGAAGAACCACCTGCAAGTTCCCAAGTTGCGTGCCATCCTGACTTGAAAATGTTTCAGAGAATCCCTACAGTGTGGAATCAGGCCATTCAGCCCATCGAATTACACCAACCCTTCAAAGAAAATCCTACCCAGACCCACCCCATTCCTATAACCCTGCATTTCCCATGGCTAATCCAACTAACCTGCACATCTTTGGACTGTGGCAGGAAATGGAGCACCTGAAGGAAACCTATGCAGACACGGGCAGAATGTGCAAACTGCACATGGATAATCGCCCAAGGGTGGTATTGAACCCGGGTCCCTAGTGCTGTGAGACAGCACTGAGCCACCGTGTTGCCCCAGAAGTGTTGGTTTATTGGAAATATATCGCATGTTCCTTCAGTACTGGGTCAACAGGTTGGACTCTCTCCGTCACAGCACCACGACTCTCCCTCGACCATACAGACTGCAGTGGTTCAAAAAGACAGCTCGCTGCTACCTTCTCAAGGGCAATCACAGATGGACAATAAGTACTAGCCTTACAGACGATGCCCACTCTCTGTGAGTGAACACAAAAACATTGCAGCTGAAATTCTCTACAGCTCACATGAAGGGTTGGATAGGAAGTTGAGACCATGTCTTTCCCAGGTTTGGCAGTTTCATGTCTGTCGACTCATTCACAGAACTTCAAAACAATATTGACTTCTGTTCTTCAGGAATCCTGCTAATGTTCCATGCCCCTGAGTGGCTGTGCTCTTCTTCATTCATGGGACGAGGGCACCACTGGCAAGGCCAGCATTTGTTGCCCATCCCTAATTGCCCAGAGGCCCGTTATGAGTCAACCACATTTCTGTGGGTCTGGAGTTGTGTGTAGGCCACACTAGGTAAGGATGGTAGTTTGGAGCTGAAAATGTGTTGCTGGAAAAGCGCAGCAGGTCAGGCAGCATCCAAGGATGGTAGTTTCCTTCCCTTAAGGACATTAGTGAACCAGATGGATTTTTTTTCCAACAATTGACAATAGATTCACAGTCATCATGAGACTCTTTCTTCCAGCTTTTACTAAGTTGAAATTATACCATCTGCTGGATTTGAAATTGTGTCCCCAGAGCATTACCTAGGTCTCTGGATTAACAGTCCAGTGATAAGACCACGAGACCATTGCATCCCCTCTAGACAGTGTTATTGATAAAGAAATGAGCTGTAATTATCTCACCACAGAGCATAACAGGATTAAAGTTATTCCCTACATGGCCAAATGTTTTCCACAAACATAAACTAAAGTAGGAATTATTACCTCAACAGACAAACGGATGCATCTAGTATCCTGTCTGATGGATTTCCTGCAGTTATCAGTCTCTGGTCAATTTCAGACTCAGTGTAAAGCAACAATACACCATTCCACATCTGCACCTACCTGTAGGATGGATAATCATATGCCCATCCATGGGCAGAGTTTTCTACTTAATAGATCCAACAAGGTCTTTCAAAATGGAATCGGATGAATAATCAAAAGGGAGACCCTTGTGAGGGTTATTCATGTCACGTTGCAAGGAGTCTACCAAACAGTAGACATAGATTTAATAATCCTGTTGAAGTGCTTTTCTACGAAATGTCAATTCTCCTCGGATGCTGCCTGACCTGCTGTGCTTTTCTAGCACCACACTCGCAACTCTGATCTGCAGTCCTCACTTTCTCCTCCATAGACTTAATAACCAAGTGGCTTCCTTCTTGTCTGAGTCAAGGTGAGTGTCATTAAAATGGACTGGTGAGATTTTGCCTGGATTGGTGTTTGAAATTGAAACTGCGTTACTTGATCATCTGCTCTCTGACAGTTAGTTAAAAAAACAGCAGAATACTTCAGAATGGTGTTTTCAGTATCAGACTGTCAACTAGCGGAAATGTTATTACAATGAAGAATTCAACCACTAAAAAAAACAGGAAGGTGCCGAAGGTCAAAGGTGCAACAATTGACAGTTTCAACACGAGAAAAGGGGAAGTTGAACTTTCCATTTGAAGCACAGAGAATAATAAAGGGAGCTGAATGTCAGCCTCGGAAACGCCTCCTGCACGGGAACACTCATTCCAAATTGAAGAAAACTAGCCCAATAATTAAAATTGTTCACCCAGCGATCTAATTCTGAAAAGAAAGAAAGGCCTTTCGCACACAGAATGTGACCTGACTATTAGTCATTTTTCATTCAGTCTTGGGTTTTTGCTATGACTGGCAAGACAAACATTGAAATAAAATGTTATCTCCAAATGCGAGAAAAGCCCCTACAGAATGCAGTTCTGACGAAGGGTCACTGGACCCAAAGTGTTAATTCTGCTTTCTCTCCAGAGATGATGCCAGACCTGCTGAGTTTTTCCAACAATTTCTGTTCAGTGCTACAAACACTGGAGTCTAGAACATCGAAAATAGGAGTAGACATTTGGCTCTTTGAGCCTGCTCCAGCCTTCAATCTGATTCCAATTGATCATCCAACTCAGTCTGTTCCCACATTCTCCCCCATACCCTTTGATCCCTTTCAGCCTAAGAACTATACCCAACACCTTTTTGAGAAGATTCAATGTTTTGGCCTCAAACTGCTTTCTGTGTCAGACAATTCTGCAGGCTCACCGCTCTTCGGAGGAAGACATTTCTCTCAATCTCAGAAAGTGCAGGAGAAACTCAGCAGGTCTGGCAACAGTTGTGGAGGGAGAAACAAAGTTAATGTTTTCAGTCCAACAGCTCGTCTTTGGAACTGAGCACCAATAGTTATTACTGACCAGGTTCAATTGTGGTGGTGGTGAGCTGAAAATAGAGAATAGAATCCCTGTAGTGTGGAAACAAGCCCTTTGGCCCAACAAGTCCACACCAACCCTCCAAAAAGGAACCCCCCCAGACCCATTCCTCTCCACTAATGCATCTAACCTATACATCCCTGAACACTATGGACAATTTAACATGGCCAATTCACCTCAACCTACACATCTTTGGACTGTGGGAGGAAACCGGAGCACCCAGAGGAAGCCCACACAGATACAGGGAGAATGTGCAAACTCCACACAGACTGTCATCCAAGGCTAGACTTAAACCTGGGTCGCTGGCGCTGTGAGGCAGTGGTGCTAACCACTGAACCACTGTACTGTCCCAAACTTGGACCACTGCAGTCTATGTGGCATAGGTGGACACCCACACTGCTTCTAGCAAGGGAATTCTAGAATTTGGACCCACTGACAGTGAAAGACTAGCTCCAAGGCAGGTTGGTGTGTGGCTTGAAGGGGAACTTGCAGGTAGTGGCATTTCCTTAAAGCTTCTGCCCTTGTCCTTAAAGGTGGTGGAGGTTATGGATTTGGAACATGCTGCAAAGGTATATTTAGAGTCATAGAGATGTACAGCATGGAAACAGACCCTTTGGTCCAACCCGTCCATGCCGACCAGATATCTCAACCCAATCTAGTCCCACCTGCCAGCACCCGGCCCATATCCCTCCAAACCCTTCCTATTCATATAACCATCCAGATGCCTCTTAAATGTTGCAATTGTACCAGCCTCCACCACTTCCTCTGGCAGCTCATTCCATACACATACCACCCTCTGTGTGAAAAAGTTGCCCGTTAGGTCTCTTTTATACCTTTCCCCTCTCACCCTAAACCTATGCCCTCTAGTTCTGGACTCCCTGATCCCAGGGAAAAGACTTTGTCTACTTACCCTATCCATGCCCCTCATAATTTTGTAAACCTCTATAAGGTCACCCCTCAGCCTCCGACGCTCCACTGAAAACAGCCCCAGCCTGTTCAACCTCTCCCTATAGCTCAAATCCTCCAACCTTGGCAACATCCTTTGTAAACCTTTTCTAGAAGAAATATTTCTTGTAGACGGTACGCATGCTGCTGCTACTGCAAGTCGATAACAGTGGGCAGAGTGAAGTTTGGCGTGGTATGTATTCCTAACAGTTTCAAAGCAGAGAGAGCAGATGAATGTGAGCAAAATATGATCACATTGTAAAATAACTGCACGGTTAGTTCAGAAGAGCAGAAATCATCAACTGACAAATTAAATGGAGCTTTTAAAGCCAGCAGCATTAAAAGCACCTGGACAATGATTCCCTATTATTTACTATCTATACAACTTAACTCTGTGATCTGCCTGTATTGCTCGCAAGACAAAGCTTTTCACTGTGCCTCGGTACACATGACAATAAATTCAATTCAATTCAATTCAATGTGATAATGACCTTTGTTCATACCTTCATACCTTATTTCGGTTGTGGCTAGAGTGTTGGAAAGGATTATAAGAGATGGGATTTATAATCATCTAGAGAGGAATAATTTGATTAGTGATAGTCAACACGGTTTTGTGAAGGGTAGGTCGTGCCTCACAAACCTTATTAAGTTCTTTGAGAAGATGACCAAACAGGTGGATGAGGGTAAAGCGATTGATGTGATGTATATGGATTTCAGTAAAACGTTTGATAAGGTTCCCCACAGTAGGTTATTGCAGAAAATAAACATTGGCATGGGATTGAGGGTGATTTAGTGGTTTGGATCAAAAAGTGGCTAGCTGAAAGAAGGCAGAGAGTGGTGGTTGATGGGAAATGTTCATCCTGGAATGAATCTCACCAGAACGAAGGACCCAGTACTCAGCATGAGCAAAACCAATGTAGTGTACAAATTCCCATGCAAGGACTGCACAAAACACTACATAGGACAAACGGGAAGACAGCTAACGATCCGCATCCATGAACACCAACTAGCCACGAAACAACACGACCAGTTATCCTTAGTAGCCATGCACGCAGATGACAAGCAACATGAATTCGCCTGGGACAACACTACTATTATAGGACAAGCCAAACAGAGAACAGCCAGGGAATTCCTAGAGGCATGGCACTCATCCACAGATTCAATCAATGAGCACATCGACCTGGACCCAATATACCGGCCACTGCAACGGACACCTGGAACTGACAACCAGAAGCGGCAGATTCAAACCACTACAAATGCCGGAGGAAAGATCACAGAAGCGCTTCACAGGAGGCTCCCAAGCACTGAGGATGTCACCTAGACAGGGGACGAAACGTCTGCAACACAAATTCCCAGCTCGGCGAACAGAACCACAACAACACATATAAGATAATCAGAGGGTTAGATAGGGTGGACAATGAGAGCCTTTTTCCTCAGATGAGGGGACATAGTTTAAATTGAGGGGTGATAGATACAGGACAGATGTCAGAGGGAGTTTCTTTACTCAGAGAGGAGTTAGGGGTGTGGAATGCACTGCCTGCAACAGTTGTAGACTCGCAAACTTTAAGGGCATTTAAATGGTCACTGGATAGACATATGGATGAACATGAAATAGTGTCAGTTAGATAGGCTTCAGATCATTTCCACAGGTTGGCACAACATCAAGGGCCGCTGTAATCTTTTATGTTCTGTGTCCTTCCACTTAAAGCTGTGAATTACTGGAATTCTGACAACCGTAGTGTTATCTCATTTATAGAGACTGGTGATAGGATTATTGAACTTCAAAACCTATTTACAGCATTATTACAGGTAGTGATGCAACTCAGAACTTTTCCACTCAAACCACACACTATGTTTCAGAGGATTGAGAAGCAGGGCTGTAACAGAATGGGTTTACATTTTAAAAACCTCCTTTCATAAGCTCGGGATGGTCTAAAGGGTTCTCTACAGATAGTGAGGTACTATCACAAAGCCTAGTCACTTCCCCGATACGTTTTTTTAAGTTAGCTGATCATTCTGGACGAAACAATTTGGATCTGAGCAAACCAAAAACCCAAGGGTTATAACCAATTAGGAAAATTGATCCAAGGAGACTGGTTTGAAGATTATAATCACATCTCATTGTTTATTGAGGAAATGAACCACTTATGTTTGTATGTTTAAATTTTATGGATGAACTCTGTGACACAACTGCACCGAGTAACCGCTGGTGTAATTTGATACTGTCCATGACACAACGTTAGACCAATAAAATACAAGGAGATATTGCAACATCATAACGCAACAATCCAGCAGGCTGGTATGTTCCATAGTCACATCACATTAGCTGTGTTACATGGTGATATAAATATAAAACTGACAGTAAAATTAATTAGTACAATGACACTCAGAAACACTGGACTCTGCAACCCTACCCAGAATTCAAACTCGTTCCCTATATCATTCAGCTTCATCACCTCTCTGCTCACTGATCTACACTGGCTCCTGCTCAAGCAACAGTTTAACTTTCACACTCCCAGGTTGTTTTCAACTCTGACCATGATATCTCTCCTCCCCAGCTCAGTGACCTGCACCAGCATCTCCTAAATGCTGGGGGAGGCAATGGCTTTGCAGCAGCATCATCTGCAGCAACCCCCCCATTGTGCTCTGGGGCTTGGGGTCAAATCCTGCCATGGTCAAATTTGAATCCAATTAAAAATCTGGAATTGAGAGTCTAACAATGACCTATCATTTAAACCTATCCGCCTTCATTTGGATTTAATCCCTACCCTCCCCTTCACTGTTTGATCATGTAGTATTGCCCTTTAATGTGAAGGGCACTGCTTGTCACTGGCCATTAGGGTGTTTCCTTTCTTCCTGGTGGTAGAAAATGAATAAAGATTTACACATTTGTTGTTCTTCACTGTGTCTGACACCTGCACATACACAATATGGGTGCTGGGGAATAAATAGACAATACCGCTGTTTGGCACTGGAGGTTAGAATCTCCTCCAGAAAAAAAACCTATCTGGTTCATTCATGTGGAAGGCTATTCTTACCTGATCTGCCTGGACGAGACTACCCTCTACTAAGCCACTCATTTGCATGAACTGCCGAAGAAGTTCTCATAAAGGAATTAATTCATGTTGACCGCATGGCAATGACAAAGAAAACACCAGAACTGACAATGGGAGAATCTCATTAAACCTTACAGAATACTGAGAGACCTGGATAAAGTGGACAAGATGAAGATGTTTCGACCAGTAGGAGAGACTGGGACCTGAGGGCACAGCCTCAGAGTGAAGGGACGACCCTTCAGAGTTGAGATGAAGAGGAAGTTCTTCAGCCAGAGGGTGGGGAATCTATGGAACTCATTGCTGCAGAGGGCTGTGGAGGCCAGGTCATTGAGTGTCTTAAAGACACAGACAGATAGATTCTTGATGAGTTACAGGGAGAGGCAGTAAAATGGGGTTGAGAAACTTATCAGCTATGATTGAATGGTGGAGCAGACTTGATGGGCGAAATGGTCTAATTGTGCTCCTATATATCCCTATCCCTGATGTGTCCTGTCCCACTGGCAGGACAGACCGTGCAGAGGGGGTGACACCGTGATATATTATTAGGAGGTAGTTGCCCTGAGAGTCCTCAGCACTGAACCGGATCCCATGAAGTGTGATGGCTTTCGGTTAAACCTCACTGTTTATTACCACATACCATCCTCGTCCATGTTGAACAACACTTGGAGGAAGCACTGAGGGGGGCAAGGGCACAAAGTGTCCTCTGGGTGGGGGATTTCAACGTCCACCACCAAGAGTGGCTCGGCAGCAGTACTACAGATCGAACTGGCCAGGTCATAGAGTCAGAGAGCTGTACAGCATGGAAACAGACCCTTCAGTCCGATATATCCATGTCAACGAGATAGCCCAACCTAATCTAGTCCCATTTGCCAGCAGTTGGCCCATTTCCTTCTAAACCCTTCTTGTTCATATATCCATCCTCTTTTTAAATGCTGTAATTGTACCATCCTCCATCACCTCTTCTAGGTTAGAGATAAAAAAAAACTGCAGATGCTGGAATCCAAGGAAGACAAGCAAGAGGTTGGAAGAACACAGCAAGCCTGGCAACATCAGAAGGTAGAGACGTCAACATTTCAGATACAACCCTTCTCCATCCTGTAGAAGGGCTACACCCGAAACATTGACATCTCCGCCTCCCAATGCTGCCTGGCCTGCTGTGTTCTCCCAGCCTCCTGTTTGTCCACCACCTCCTCTGGCAGCTCATTCCATACACATACCACCCTCTGCGTGAAAACGTTGCCCCTTAGGTCCCTTTTAAATCTTTCCCCTCTCGCCCTACCTTATACCCTCTAGTACTGGACTCCACCACTCCAGCGAAAAGGCTTTGCCTATTTACCCTATCCATGCCCTTCATGATTTTACAAGTCTATAAGGTCACCCCTCAGCCTCCGACGCTCCAGGGAAAACAGACCCAGCCTGTTCAGCCTCTCCCTGTAGCTCAAATCCACCAACCCTGGCAACATCCTTGTAAATCTTTTCTGAGCCCCTTCAAGTTTTCACAACATTCTTCTGATAGGAGGGAGATCAGAATTGCACACAGTATTCGAAAATTGGGTAACCAATTGCCTGTACAGCTGCAACATGACTTCCCAACTCCTGTAACTCAATACTCTGACCAATAAAGGAAAGCATACCAAACGCCTTCTTCAATATCCTTTCCACCTGCAACTCCACTTTCAAGGAGCTATGAACCTGTACTCCAAGGTCTCTTTGTTCAGCAACACTCCCTCGGACCTTACCATTAAGTGTATAAATCCTGCTCTGATTTGCTGTTCCAAAATGCAGCACCTCGCGTTTATCTAAATTAAACTCCATCTGCCACTCCTCAGCCCATTGGTCCATTTGATCAAAGTCCTGTTGTACTCTGAGGTCTTTGATGTCCACTACAACTCCAATTTTGATGTCATCTGCAAACTTACTAACTATATCTCCTACATTCACATCCAAATCATTGCTATGAAAGACTTGTGTCCTAAAGGACGTGGCTGCTAGACTGGGTCTGCGGCCGATGTTGAGGGAACCAACAAGAGCGAAATACATTAGCAAGTTTTGAGAAGATTTGTAGCTCAGTTTGAGGTTCTGGATGTAGGTTTGCTCACTGAGCTGGAAGGTTCAGTTTCAGATGTTTCGTCACCATACTTCAGTGAACCTCTGGGCAAAGCTTCCACGATTCTACAGACTACCAAAAATCCATAAACCAGGAGCCCCCCTCACACCTAAAGTCTCACTACCCGGAACACCAACTTACAAACTAGCCAAAGAACTACACGCAAGACTGAAATACCTAATATAAGAGTCACAGCACTCCATCCACTCCACCCAGGAATTCCTAAAAATCATCAAACACACCAAAATAGAGGAAGACAAAACAATGATCTCATTCGACGTAACAGCACTGTTCACCTCCATCAACATCGACCTGGCAAAGGAAACACTTGCCACACTTTTAGAAGAGACCATCACACACACCCCAATCACCATCAATCACATTACCACGAAAACATCATGAAGCTAGTGGACCTGTGCCTCACCACCCACTTCACCTTCAACAACATAGTCTACAAACAAACCAGCGGCACACCCATGGGATCTCCGCTATCAGGATTCATAGCAGAAGCAGTAATGGAAAGACTAGAACAAACAGCCCTACCAACCATCAAACCAAAAATCTGGGTCCGCTTCGTAGATGACACCTTTGTCATCACAAAATGAAACAAGATAGAAGAGACATTTAACATCATCAACAACACCCTCACAAGCATAAAGTTCACCAAGGAGGAAGAAACCGACAACAAACTCACATTCCTGGACGTCATAGTTGAAAGAAAGGACAAAGGAGAACTACAAACTTCGTGGGCGGCACGGTGGCACAGTGGTTAGCACTGCTGCCTCACAGCGCCAGAGACCCGGGTTCATTTCCCGCCTCAGGCGACTGACTGTGTGGAGTTTGCATGTTCTCCCCGTGTCTGTGTGGGTTTCCTCCGGGTGCTCCGGTTTCCTCCCACAGTCCAAAGATGTGCAGGTCAGGTGAATTGGCCATCCTAAATTGCCCGTAGTGTACGTAAGGGATAGATGTAGGGGTATGGGTGGGTTGCGCTTCGGCGGGGCGGTGTGGACTTGTTGGGCCGAAGGGCCTGTTTCCACACTGTAAGTAATCTAATCTAATCTAAAACCTACGTATACAGAAAACCGACAAACACTGACCAAATACTTAACTACACCAGCAACCATCCCAACACACACAAACAAAGCTGTATCAGAGCACTATTCCAACAAGCCACCACACACTGCAGTACAGACGAACTTCAGAAAACAGAGGAGAACCACCTATACAACATATTCAAGAACGGATACTCAAAAAACACAGTGCGCAGATTCCTCAAGAACAAACCACGACAAGCAGACCTAACACAGCCAGAAACCCTAACCACCTTACCATACATCAAAGAAGTTTCAGAAATGACAGCCAGACTACTAAGACCCCTTGGAATCCTAGTAGCACACAAACCCACCAACACTCTCAAACAAAAACTAACAAACTTAAAAGACCCAGTACAACCCATGGACAAAACCAACGTCATCTACAAAATTCCATGCAAGGACTGCCACACTACGTAGGACAAACATGCAAACACTACGTAGGACAAACAGGAAGAAAGTTAGCCATCAGGATACACGAACACCAGCTAGCCACAAAAAGACACGACCCTCTCTCCCTCGTAGCCCTACACACGGGTGAAAAAAACCCAACATTTCGACTGGGACAACACATATATCCTGGGACAGGCTAAGCAAAGACATGCCAGAGAATTCCTAGAGGCCTGGCACTCCAACCAAAACACCATAAACAAACACATAGATCTAGATGCCATCTATCAACCCCTCAGAAAACGAACAGGAAATGACATCACCACAAACCCCAGGAACCCCATCCAGGAGAAACATATAAATAGAAAGCAGGAGACAACAGCTTTGCTTCACTTGGAAGTCGCCACTGATGATGTTACCTAGCCAGGTAATGAAACGTCTGGATATCAAACCTACAGCTCAGCGAGCAAACCTACACCCTAAACCTTCCAGCTCAGCGAGCAAACCTACATCAAGGGAAAAACATACTTGACCTCATCCTTTCCAAACTGTCAGCTCCAGATGCGTTTGGTATGCTTTCCTTTATTGGTCAGAGTATTGAATACAGGGATCGGGAGGTCATATTGCAGCTGTACAGGACATTGGTTCGGCCACTTTTCAAATACTGTGTGCAATTCTGATCTCCCTCCTGTTAGAAGAATATTGTGAAACTTGAAAGGGTTCAGAGAAGATTTATAAGGATGTTGACCAGGATTGGAGGATTTGAGCTATAGGGGGAGGCTGGATAGGCTGAGGCACTCTTACACTATCGGTAAGAGTAACCACTGCACAGTCCTTGTAGAGACCAAGTCCCACCTTCACATTGAGCATACCCTCCATTGTGTGGCACTACCTCTGTGCAAAATGGGACAGACTTCGGACAGATCTAGCAGCTCAAGACTGGGCATCCATGAGGCACTGTGGACCATCAACACCAGCAGAATTGTACTCCAACACAATCTGTAACCTCAGGGCTTAGCATTTCCTCTACTCAGCCATCACCATCAAGCCAGAGGAATTGACCCTAATTCAATGGAGCGTGCAAGAGGGCATGCCAGGAGCAGCACCAAGCACACTTGAAGATGAGGTGTCAAGCTGGTGAAGCTATAGAATGCCAAACAGCATAGCAGCAAATGATAGAGAGATTTATGTGATCCTACAACCAATGGATCAGATCTAAGCTCTGCAGTCGTACCACATCCAGTCGTGAATGGTGGTAGACAATTAAACAACTCACTAAAGGTGGTGGCTCCACAAATATTTCCATCTATTCAACTGACTCCTCCTTCCCCCCAACTCTCTGTCAACTACATTAAATAAACCACCATTTGCCAACCCTTTCCAATTCAGAAGATGTTTCATACCAGATTCGAAAGGTTAACTCCATTTCTTCCTCCACAGATACATTTTCAATTTTCACCCCATGTACAGCTCACATGGAGACCAACAGAATGCAGGACCATTTCTAGGCAAATGACTTAGGGGTCATGTCAATGAAAGTCCAACAAAAATGGCATGTTACATAAAATTAAAAAGGATATACGCTCTCTAATGAGAAATGTACCACCCTCTAGGCTCAGATATCTCTCTAGACCCAGATCAGGACAGCTCAGTTTGATTTGATTGATTTATTATTGTCATATGTACCTCAGTCCAGTGAAAAGCTTTGTTTTGCATGCAGTACAGATAGATCATACCATGCACCGTGCGTCAGTGTAATAGAACAGAGCAAGGAATACAATGTGAGATCAGCATTAAGTTGAAAGTTTGAGAGCTCTCATAACAGTGAGGAAGAAGTTGTTCTTGAATCTGTTGGTGTTTGTGTTTAAGCTTTTGTATCTTCTGCCTGACAGAAGAGGTGGAAGAGATTATAACCGGGGTCGGAGGGGTCTTTGATGATGTTGGCTGCCTTCCGAAGGCAGTGAGAGGTATAGATGGAGTCAGTGGATGGAAGGCTGGTTTGTGTGATGGAGTGGGCTGTGGTCACAACTGTCTGTAGTTTCTACTGGTCCTGGGCAGAGCAGTTGCCATACCAAGCCATGATGTATCCAGATAGAATACTTTCGATGGTGCATCCCTAAAAATTGGTTTCTTCTGTCTACAACTATGCAGTGCCAACAAACTGATCTTCCTCTCCATCTCCCCACCTTTTCCATTAACATGGAAATTCAGCACCATTTTGTAACAATGTAGGCTGCACATTTCCATCTCCCTAGATCCTCTCATCCTAAGCAAGTTGGCCACCTTATTCCTGCCTGGTCTCTACCCAGCTGATGTCTCCTGAGATTCCAGCCTCTATCTGCTCATCCAAGTTCCCCAAAATTGTGTGTCTCATCCCACAGGGAAAATTGCCTCCTAGTACAGTGCCCACTCCACAGGGTAAATCACCTCCTAGTACAGTACCCATCTGGTGTAGCATACAACACAGGCTGCACAATCATCAACATGTTCTTCAAACACCCTGTCCTGGATGAGTCAATATTTCCTACAATTAAACATTGAAAATGCTGAAGCCAATATCCTCTTCAGCTGCACCATAAGCTCAGTTTTCCGGATTTGTCATCTTTCCTAACCACAGAGTCAAGACGGAACAGATTCTTGGAAACTCTTGCGTTCCTATTTAATTCCAAGGAGAGCTGAATGCTCCAAAACCTCTCCACCCATTCCATCCCTGGAATAACATCCATCTCTACCCCAGCTCTGCTCCCCTTGTCACTGACACCCTCATCCATATCATTCTTATTCCTGGACTTGACTACTCTAATGCACTCCTCGCTAATCCCCAACCCACCCACCAAACCAAACCTTGGGTTGTCCATGTTGGGACTCTCAACATCCAAGAAACACAACATCCGTTGCCTTCGATTGGATCCCCCTCACACGCACTATCTCATGTATCTTATTTTCAGTTTAAACTTCTGTATTCCCTTGCCCCCTTCTCACCTCTGTAAACCCTAAAACCCTCCAAGTCTTCAGTACTCTTGCGATTCTGATCCCTTATCTCGCTTCGCACTGCCTCTGGAAGGCAGCCAACAGAAACAAAGACCCCTCCCACCCTGGTTAGAATCATTTCCGTCAGGCAGAAGATGCAAAAGCTTAAACACACAAATTGGTGTTGAAGGGACTTTGAGATAAACATATAAATATGCAAGGAAAGGCAGGGTATGGACCAGTGACAGGCAGAAGGGATTAGTTTAATTTGGTGTCATGTTTAGCACAACATTGTGTGCCGAAGGGCCCGTTCCTGTGGTGTACTGTTCGATGTTCTCTATACTGAACAAATTCAAGAGCAGCTTCTTCCCTACTTCTGAATGATCCTTTCAAACTTGATCAAGAGTGTGGTGCTGGAAAAGCACAGCAACTCAGGCAGCATCTGAGGAGCTGGAAGATCGACGTTTTGGGCAAGAGCCCTGCATCAGGAATGAGACCTTCATCAGTCCTTCCCCAGCTCCTCGGATGCTGCCTGACCGGCTGTGCTTTTCCAGCACCACACTCTCGACTTTGACCTCCAGCATCTGCAGTCCTCACTTTCTCCCTCTCAAATTTGATGTTGATCTCACTCTTTGTGCACCTCCTCTGCAGATGTAACACTGTATTGCTCGCTCTGTTCTATTACCCTAACGCACGGTGTATGGGTATAATCTGCCTGTGCTGCACGCAAAACAAAAGTTTTCACTGTATCTTCGTACATTTGACAATAATAAATAAAATCAAAAATCTTTTAATAAAGAAAAAGGGAATTTGTGTTCTATCAACTGCTGCTGGTATAAGGACAAGGAGGGATAGTTTCAAGGTTTGAGGCAAGAATTGCAGCAAGGAGGTGTGGTGGAAGTGGAATATGTGACAAAAACTCTTGAACATAGTGAGTGGTAATGACTGGATTTGCACACAAAGATTGTGGAAGCCAAAACAGGAAATAATTTCAAGGGGAAATTGTATGTACTTATGTAAGGAGTGCACCTGCAGAGCTCTGGAAATAGCGGGAGAGAATGGGACTGATTAGATTGTTGTATGGGGGGGGCCTGCACTGATCTGATGGACTGAATGGCCATCATGATTTTGAAGATCCAACAACCCCCACAAGGTCTTTTCCCTGGGGTGAGGGAATCCAGCACTAGAGGGCATAGGTTTAGGGTGGGACGGGGAAAACATTTAAAAGGGACCTAAGAGGCAATGTTTTCACACAGAGGGTGGTGCGAGTGTGGAATGAGCTGCCAGAGGAAGTGGTGGAGGCTGGTACAATTACAACACATAAAAGGCATCTGGATGGGTATATGAATAGGAAGGGTTTAGAGGGATATGGGCCAAGTGCTGGCAAATGAGATTAGATTAAATTAGTTAAAAATCACACAACACCAGGTTTAGTCCAACAGGTTTATTTGGAAGTACTAGCTTTTGGAACGCTGCTCCTTCATCAGGTGGTTGTGATGACAACCACCTGATGAAGGAGCAGCTTTCCAAAGCCTAGTGCTTCCAGATAAACCTGTTGGACTATAACCTGGTGTTGTATGATTTTTAACTTTGTACACCCCAGTCCAACACCAGCATCTCCAAATCTAGATTAATTTAGGATATCTGGGCAGCATGGATGGGTTCGACCAAAGGGTCTGTTTCTGTGCTGTACATCTCTATGACTCCATAAGCTCAAGTGAGTGATTTTTTTAAACATTATTTTTGATTCATAATTCTCCTGTGAAACATCTTGGTAAATTTTATTGTTTTACAGGTGTTTTGCAAGGTCAGGTTGCTTCTTTTAGAGGAGATATATGTTTATTGTTAATGCAATATCTGCCTTTAGACCTATTTCTCTGATCAAGCTTTCACTCTCCCGGACCAGTTCCTCCTCTTTTCGACTTGATGTCATTTTATATCCAATGAAAATAGACTCATAGAGTCATAGAGTCATAGAGATGTACAGCATGGAAACAGACCCTTCGGTCCAACCCATCCATGCCAACCAAATATCCCAACCCAGTCTAGTCCCACCTGCCAGCACCCAGCCAAAACCCCTCCAAACCCTTCCTATCCATATACCCATCCAAATGCCTCTTAAATGTTGCAATTGTACCAGCCTCCACCACTTCTGGCAGCTCATTCCATACACGTACCACCCTCTGTGTGAAAACGTTGCCCCTTAGGTGTCTTTGATATCTTTCCCCTCTCACCCCAAGCCTATGCCCTCTAGTTCTGGACTCCCCAACTCCAGGGAAAAGACTTTGCCTATTTACCTTATCCATGTCCCTCTTAATTTTGTAAGCCTCTATAAGGTCACCCCTCAGCCTCCGATGCTCCAGGGAAAACAGCCCTAGCCTGTTCAGCCTCTCCCTATCATTCAAATCTCCAACCCTAGCAACATCATTGTAAATCTTTTCTGAATCCTTTCAAATTTCACAACATCTTTCCGATAGGAAGGAGATCAGATTTGCATGCAATATTCCAACAGTGGCCTTATCAATGTCCTGTACAGCCGCAACATGACCTCCCAACTCCTGTACTCAATACTCTGACCAATAAAGGAAAGCATACCAAACGCCTTCTTCACTATCCTATCTACCTGCAACTCCACTTTCAAGGAGCTATGAACCTGCACTCCTAGGTCTCTATGTTCAGCAACACTCCCTAGGACCTTACCATTAAGTGTATAAGTCCTGCTAACATTTGCTTTCCCAAAATGCAGCACCTCACATTTATCTGAATTAAACTCCATCTGCCACTTTTCAGCCCATTGGTCCATCTGGTCCAGATCCTGTTGTAATCTGAGGTAACCCTCTTCACTGTCCACTACACCTCCAATTTTGTTGTCCCCTGCAAACTTACTAACTGTACCTCTTATGCTTGCATCCAAATCATTTATGTAAATGACAACAAATAGAGGACCCAGCACCGATCCTTGTGGCACACCACTGGTCACAGGCCTCCAGTCTGAAAAAGAACCCTCCACCACCACCCTCTGTCTTCTACCTTTGAGTGGTAAAGTGCTTTGAGGCATTTTCTGACCTGAAAGGCGCTATGTCAATGTCAGTCTTTTCTTTGTTGTCACAATACATCTAGAATAACAGAAAGAAACACAAGAACTTGCTCAATAACAAAAACCACAGTGCTTCCAGATAAACTACTCATATTTCGCAGAACTTTAATTCAAACTCAATAAATTATTTCCACAGAATTACCACTTGCTGGACTCAACTGACATGACACTACGCAAGGTATTTCTCATTACTCCCGGAGCTATGTAATGTATAGTATGTGCACACAATCAATGGAAGAATTACTAAGAGGAGGTGAGAGGAGGACACAGATTCCAGAGGTAACAGGACAGGTCGATTGATTGTTTGAGAATGGAATGTTTTCCTTTACCAGCCGAGGTACAGAGTATAAAAGCAGGGAGGTTATGCTGAAACTGGATAGTTATGCCACAAGTGGAGCACGGTGCATATTTCTGGGCAGTTCATTACATAAAGGATGTGATTGTAGTAGAGAAGGAACAGAAGCTTTTTCTCTGCCCGGGCCATTGAGGGGACAACAACTTGCACAGAATGTCAGAGAAGATGCAGTCCAGAGTTTAGAGGGAATGTTGGTTGTCAGGAATGGGAAAAGTCTAGCTCTGAGGAAAGACTAGACAGGCAAGGATTGTTCTTTTTGTATTAGAGGATGATGAAGGGGAGATTTGATTGAGAGCAGTCTGGATAGAGTGGATGGTCTGGATGGGATGGACCTATTTACAAAGAACAAAGAGCAAAACAGAAGTACAGCACAGGAACAGGCACTTCGGCCCTCCAAGCCTGTGCCGATCTTCATGCCCTAACTAAACTAAAAAACAAACCTTCTGCTCTTATTCAGTCCATTTTCCTTTATGCCCTCCCTACTCTTGTAACTATCCAGATGCCTCTTAGACATCCCCAACATACCTGCTTCCACCCCCCTTTCTGGCCATCTCTCTATCTCAGCAGAGAGGCCAGTGACTAGGGAGCATAGAGGTTATGTGACTGGGCAAAGAATTAAAGGGAAATGATGGAAATATGCTTCCAGAGGGTGATAGGGGCCTAGAAGTCACTGCCTGGAAGGGTAGAAGATGCAGACACCCTTGATGGATCTCAAGGTGTCTGGATATGTATCGTAAACACCGTGACCAATGGGCCAAATGCTGAGGCGTTGGTTGAGGCTGGTTCGTTCCTGGCCCAGCACAGAGACAGTGGGGTCAGTGGCCTTGTTCTGCACTGTAAACCTTCTATAATTCCACGTGTACAAAATCTATAACCCATTGTCGTGAGACACAACCAACACCATAACAACGCCTGTGATTTCCTCAACACCCAGTTGATGATAACTATCAGTTGGTTCATGACTAATGGGTAGGCATTTCATGGGCTCACCATTTTCTGTCAGTCTTCCGAATTAATGTTTCTCAAATCTCTATCATTTTCACCAGAGAAACGACTTCTCCCCACCTCGAGTGAAAGAAATTTCAATGCAGTTTGCCCAACTTTGGTTGAGGTACAGTTACCACGTGACATTCTGATCGTGTTGACTATCTCATGGCACTAGAGTGAAGGGCAACTGTTTGCAGCATGTCTACCCGTCAGACAGATAATTCAAATGAAACTGAATTTGAAAAGGAAGACTGCAAAAGGGCAAAGAGGAAAGGCAGCGGGACGGAGTTTACATCATTAATGCAAGTTGGCACAGTTCCTCTGACGCCACCTTCTAAACATGCAACTGCTACCATCTGGAAGGCAACAGATACATGGGACCATCACCACCTGTAGACTCCCCTCCAAGGCACACACCAGCCTGATTTGGAATTATATTGCCCTTGTACCTGCTTCCACCACCTCTTCTGGCCATCTCTCTACCTCAGCAGAGACTCTTCACTGTCGTTGGGTAAAAATCCTGGCACTGCCATCCCCAAAGCACTGTGGCTGATTTTGGTAATTCACAAACGCAGCTCAGCACCACCTTCGTCAGGACAATCAGAAATGACCAGAAGTCATGGCCTAGCCAGCAATGCTGACATCCTGTGGATGAATACATTAAAGATCAAATCATTGAAGTAGTCCCACCTTCCATTATCCAGGACCTGGTTGCACCAAAAGGGAATACTTAATATCAGCTCCTCCCTTTCTGAAGGAAGTCATGATTTGGCGATGCCGGTGTTGGACTGGGGTGGACAAAGTTGACAATCACACAACACCAGGTTAAAGTCCAACAGGTTTATTTGGAAGCACTAGCTTTCGGAGCGCTGCTCCTTCATCAGGTGGTTGTGGAGTACAAGATTGTAAGACACAGAATTTATAGCAAAAGTTTACAGTGTGATGTAACTGAAATTATATTGAAAAAGACCTGGATTGTTTGTTAAGTCTCTTGTATTTTAGAATGACCATGTTAGTTTCAGTTCTTTCATATGTAAATCGCAAAACGTTTTTTAAAAGTTACATTCTCAGGTGAACTTTAACAATTGGTGTCATGTCGGCCCAGATAATGTATTGAAGGTGTGAGCTGCCCTGTGTGAGGCTGTCTGTGCCACTATGGTCAGACTGATTCTAATCTAAAAAACAGACTTACAGAATCTTACATGGATTCATGCAGTTTTTGAGCAAAGTGAAATGTAATTCTGCAAGTACAAATTCACTCCACAAACTTATATGTGCATGTAGGTGTGTGTACACATGGGGGGGGAGGAGGGATGTTATGAGCATCAGTGAGAGAGAGTGTATATGTGTGTGATTGTGAGTGTAAAGGGGTATAGGTCTGTGAGAGAGTCCGAAGTCGAATGTCCTGGACCACTGAAGTGTCTTCCGACTGGGAGGGAACAGTTCTGGATTAGTGGTGCTGGAAGAGCACAGCAGTTCAGGCAGCATCCAAGTAGCTTCGAAATCGACGTTTCAGGCAAAAGCCCTTCATCAGGAATGAAACAGCCCTGTCTGTTGATTGTTGTGCGGTGTCCATTCATCCGTTGTCCTAGCCTCTGCTCGGTCTCACCAAAGTGCCTCGTTAAGGACTCGTTGAGGAACTTGTTTGTTTTTGATTTCCAGCATCTGCAATTTTTCATTTGAACACAGTGTTCTAGCCATAACAGCACGCCACTTTCACATTGATACACTCTATTGCTCAACAATCTGGTAAACTATGGACACATTAATCAAAGACGGAACATTACCTTATCTTACATCTTCAGGGTGGCTGTGGGTGCATGCAAGGACATTTTAAATTATCACTCCTCTCTCTCAAGAGTAGAATTACTATGTTTTGTTGATAGATCCCTATTTGCTTTCCAAGGTCTCCTTTCAAACTCTTTTATTTTGTTTGTTTCCATCGGCTGCAAAAAGCGCAATAAGAAGGAAAAACAGGAGGTGAAGAAGGAAGCACGAGGCTTTCATTCAGCAGGACAAATGGACTGCAAGCATTAATCGGCTGAATAAAAGATGAACCTGAACCTTGACATTATTGCTGCTATCGAAGTAAAGATTCCTTTTTCACGACTGGATGAGCTGAGGAGATTGCAGATGAGAGTTTGTACCCATGTGTAGCCTGACCTAGTTTCTCGGGCACTAGCAGTATCAAGCATAAATGTATCCCAATGTCAAGCCCAGAAGATGAGATGGAGGAATTCTATGACAAGATTGAAGCAATAGATAATAAATATAAAAAACGTACTGAGAGTATGAAAATTTAAAATTTAAATTGAAAAGGAAAACACAAAATAAGGCATTTGCCTCCTTTGGATGAGGAAGTAACTCAAAGAATAGATAAAGGCAAACAATAGCTTTCCTTTTCATAACACTTTATCTCAAAGGTTTTGTTGTGGAGGTGCTGATGTTGGACTGGGGTGGACAAAGTCAGAAGTCACATGATACCAGGTTATAGTCCAACAGGTTTATTTGAAATCACAAGCTTTTGGAGTGCTGCCCCTTCATCAGGTGAAGTCAAATATTTTGAAGGATGGAGCAGGTTTTGCTGAAAAACAATGCTGTGTAGGCCATTGTATTTTTAAGACATAGAACGCTGGAACAGTTACAACGTTTAAAATGCATCTGGATGGGTACATGAGTAGGAAGAATTTAAAGTGAAATGGGCCAAATGCTGGCAAATAGAGTCAGAGAGTCACAGAAATGTACAGCACAGAAACAGACTCTTCGGTCCAACTCTTCCATGTCTACCAGTTATCCTAACCTAATCTAGTCTCATTTGCCAACACTTGGCTCATATCTCTTTAAACCCTTCCTATTCATATGTATATCCAGATGCCTTTTACATGTTGTAATTGTACCAGCCTCCACCACATCCTCTGGCAGCTCATTCTATACACACACCACCCTATGTGTGAAAAAGTTGCCCCTGAGGTCCTTGTTCTATCTTTCCCCTCTTACCCTGAACCTATGCCCTCTAGTTCTGGGCTCCCCCACCCCACGGAAATGCGCTTGTCTATTTATCCTATCTACGCCCCTCATAATTTTGTAAACCTCTATAAGGTACCCCTCAGCCTCTGACGCTCCAGGGAAAACAGCCCCAGCCTGTTCAGCTTCTCCCTGTAGCTCATATCCTCCAACCCTGGCAACATCCTTGTAAATCTTTTCTGAACTCTTTCAAATTTCATAACATCCTTCCAATAGGACGAAGACCAGAATTGCACACAATATTCCAACAGTGGCCTAACCAATGCTCTGTACAGCAGCGACATGACCTCCCAACTCCTGTACTCAATACTCTGACCAATAAAGGAAAGCATACCAAATGCCTTCTTCACTATCTTATCTATGGAACTCGATTAATTTAGGATATCTGGTCGGTGTGGATAAGTTGGACCGCAGGGTCCGTTTCTGTGCTGTACATCTCTATGACTCAAAAAAGCCCACAAATCCTGTAGTGTCCCACAGGGATCTGGGTTGGGGCCTCAGTTATTCATAACATTCATTAATAAAAGTCAAATATCCAAATTTGCTGATGAAGAACATTGTAGACAACAGCATAAATGTATAACAAGATATTGATAGATCAGGTGAATAGGCAAAGTTGTAGCAGATGGATTTTAATATAAGTAAGCGTGAGGTTATCCATTTCAGACCAAAGAAAAGGATAGATCAGGGTATTGTTTAGAAGGCACCAAGTTAAGTACAGTGGATGTCCAACGAGCCCTTCGTATTAACATCAGTCTACTGGCTGGAACCAACCTGTCCAATAGTCAGTACCACCACGTTATCATTTACAACTTCTGCACTCGACCGAAATTCTTCACTGTTTCATCATCTGGCCAGTCTGATACTCCAGTTATACAGACAGCATGTGCACGGGCTGCATGCAGGGAGTCTCTCAGCCGATGGATTCAGGCAGTACACAATGCGGAGATTTAATTACCGTTCATAAATGTGCTAATCTGTGATGGGCATCAACGTCTGTGATGGGCAAATGAAATACATAGAAATGCAGTCTGACCCCTTCAAAGTAACCATTTCTCTCCCTGATATGCCTTTTTAAAGAAAATACTTTTCAATAACCCTTTACTTTTGTTACCTTTTTACATAATTTTCTGGAAATGCAATAATAATCATTGAATTTAGAAATCCTGGCCTGGTGTGCCAAATTGAAACAACCAAACATTACAGCCCCCACCCCACCTGACTATCCCATTGTCCTTTGTTTGTTATTAACCTTGAGATGTTGCCGGGATGCTGTCTGACCTGCTGTGATCCCCAGCATTTTTTGTTTTCAGTACAGGTACCAGCTCCTCCCAAAGTCCTCTACAGCTCCAACATAATCTCCCTGCTCTTATAATGTATGCTTCAACTGATAAAAGCAAGTGTCCCACATGCCTTCTTAATTACACTATTAACCTTCAGAGATCTGTGGACAAACACCCAAAGATCCCTCTGTTCCTCTGAGCTTCCTGGTGTCCTGCCATTCATTGAGTACTCCCTTGTCTTGTTCCTTCTCCCAAAGGCACATTTAAGAATGAAGAGGATTTTTTTTCTCTTTCTGAGAATATTTAATCAGTGGAATTATTTACTGTGGAGGGCTGTAGAGACTGCCCTGCTAAGGATATTCAAGGCTGAGATGGAGAGATTTTTTATTCCTGATGAAGGGCTTTTGCCTGAAATGTTGATTTCGCTGCTCGTTGGATGCTGCCTGAACTGCTGTGCTCTTCCAGCACCACTAATCCAGTATTGGAGAGATTTTTAATCAGGAAGGGAATCAAGGGTGATGGGGACAAGGCAGGACGGTGGAGTTGAAAATGATCCAATCAGCTGTAATCTCATTAAATTTGTTCTCCTGAAAAGCAAAAGAGGTGACACAGTGGCTCAGTGGTTAGCGGTTAGCACCGCTGCCTCACAGTGCCAGGGACACAAGTTCGATTCCACCCTCGGGTGACTGGGTGGAGTTTGCACATTTTCCCCTTGTCTGTGTGGGTTTCTTCCAGGTGCTCTGGCTTCCTCCCACAATCCAAAGATGTGCAGGTTAGAGTAGATTGACCATGCTAAATTGTCTATCGCGTTCAGGGATGTGTAGATTAGGTGCATTAGTCAGGGGTAAGTGTAGAGTAATAGGATGGGAATATGGGTCAGGGATGGATTACTCTTTGGAGGGTCGGTATGATTTGTTGGGCTGAATGGCGTGTTTCCACACTGCAGGGATTCTATGAATGACAGAGTGAACTAAAGGGGCTGAATGGTGAGCTTAAGCATTTACATCTTACGTCTAGATAAGAGTGGTGCTGGAAAAGCACAGCAGGTCTGGCAGTATCCGAGGACCAGGAAAATCGATGATTCGGGCAAAAGCCCTTCATCAGGAATAGACCCGATACGTTGATTTTCCTGCTCCTCGGATGCTGCCTGACCTGCTGTGCATTTCCAGCACCACTCTAATCTATACTCTGGGTTCCAGCATCTGCAGTCCTTGTTTTTACCATTTACATCTTATGGTCTTGTATTAAGATGTAGACCTAATATGACAGTTAAAATGAATGTTAATTGGCAATTATAGCTTTATGAGTCAGCATCATTCAGGCCATCACATTGTTATGTCAGCTGTGGAGGGACCAACCCACAACATCACTAAATGTGCTCAAGTCTGAGTTGTATAGAGTTTGGATTGACACTTATCGGAATCATCGAAGGACAGACAGGAAAGTGGAGATGAGACTAGGATCAGATCAGCTGTGACCTTTCCCGCATAAAGCCATGCTACCCATTACTGATAAGCCTATTTTATTCCAAATGTAAATAGATCCTATCCCTCAGTATCTTCTCCAGCAGATTCCCAATCATTGACGTCAGGCTCACTGATCTGTAATTACCTGGATCATCCCTGCCACCCTTCCTAAACAAGGGGAAGACATTAGCAATTCTCCAGTCTTCTGGGACCTCCCCAGTCTTCAAGGATGCTGCAAAGATATCTGTTAAGGTCCCAGCTATTTCCTCTCTCACTTCCCTCAGTAACCTGGGACAGATCCCATCTGGGCCTGGGGACTTGTCCACCTTAATGCCATTTAGAATACCCAACACTTGCTTCATCCTTATGCTGGCTTGTCCTAGAGTACTCAAGAATCTATCCCTAACCTCAACATCTGTCCTGTACCTCTCCTTGGTGAATACTGATGCAAAATACACATTAAGAATCTCACCCATTTTCTCTGACTCCACTCATATCTTTCCTCTGTTGTCCTTGAGTGGGCCAACCCTTTCCCTAGTTACCCTCTTACTCCTTATATATGAGAAAAAGGCTTTGGGATTTTCCTTATCCCTGTTTGCTAAGGATATCTCATGACCCCTTTTAGCCTTCTTAATTCCTCGTTTCAGATTGATCCTGATATTCTTCCAAAGCTTTGTCTGTCTTCAGTCGCCAAGACCTTATGTACACATCCTTTTCTCTCTTAGCTAGTCTCACAACTTCACCTGTCACCCATGGTTCCCTAACCTTGCATTTCTATCCCTCAGCGTTGACAGGCTGAAGATATTGTTACATGAGGTGTTCAGCTCTGAAAGGTTTAATAATAAGTTGTTGCTTCATTACCACCTTATTATGATATGCCAAACAGAATTGTTTTTATTTGTTCACAGGATGAGGACATCACTGGCTGGTCTAGCATTTATCGCCCATCCCTAATTACCCAGAGGGTAGTTAAGATTTAACCACATGACTGTGTGCCTGGAGTCACAGCCAGACCAGATTAGATAAGGATGGCAGATCTCCTTCCCTGAAGGACATCAGTGAACCTAATGGATTTTAATGACAATCAGCAGTGATTGTCATTAAGCCAGCAGTCCTTTCGAGAATTTTTAAATGTTGAATTAATTAAATTGAATTACTGGGTGGCACAGTGGCTCAATGGTTAACATTGCTGCCACACAGCTCCAGAGACCCGGGTTTGATTTCAGCCTCGGGCGACTGTCTGTGTGGAGTTTGCACATTCTCCCTGTGTCTGTGTGGGTTTCCTCTGAGTGCTCCAGTTTGCTCCCACAATCCAAAGATATGCAGGTTAGTTGGCTTGGCCACTAGTAAATGCAGGGTTATAGGAAGGGGTGGGGAGAGTGGTATGTCTGAGTGGACAGTCAGTGTGGACTTGATGGGCTGAGTGGCCTACCCCCCCCTAGACACACACACACACACACACACACACGGATCCTATGAATGCAAATTTACCATCTGTCCATGGCAGAGTGAAGGAAAATTCCTCTTCATCTCAAGCCACAATGAGCAACCTTACACCTGAGACTATGTCCCCTAATTGGAGACTCTGCACTCAGAATCCACCCTGTCAAACCCAGAAACTTATGTTTCAATGAAATCACCTTCTGCTAAACTCCAAAGCCTACAAGGCTTTTGTATCCAATAACCAATGTTAGGACCAGGACTCATGATCTGGAGACATCAGACGCAAATCTCAGCACAGCTGCTGGGAATTTAAAGAAGTCATTAAATAAACCTGGAATTAAAGAAGCTAATATAAGTAATGCTGATTTTGCAACTAGCAGACTATCAGAAAAAAAACATCTGGTTCACTAATATCATTTAGGGAAGGAATCCGCTATCCTTACCTGGTCTGGTCTACACGTGACTCCAGACCTCCAGCAATATGATTGACTCTCACCTACCCTCTGAAATCTGAGCATTAGCAACATACAAATTAGGAACAGGCCATTCAGCCCTTCAAGCCTGCTCCTGCAGTCAGGAAGATCCCAGCTGATCTGATTCTAACCTCAAATCCACCTTCATGCCTACCCCTGATAACCTCTGACCTCCCTTTGCTTAACAAACATCTATCCACCCCTGCCTTATAAAAAGATTCAAAGGGTCTGCTTCCCCTGAATTTCAAGGAGGAGGATTCCAAAGACTCGTGTGTTTTCGAGAGAGAAAGTTTCACTTCATCTCTATTTTAAATGGTTTCTAACCAGTGAACCTTCATTCTAGATTATAAGGCAATACTGTCTCCACATCCACCCTGTCAAGACCACTCAGGATCTTACATTTTTTAATCAAATAACCACTTCCTTACTCTTCGAAACTCCAGCGAATACAAGCCTAGTCTGTCCAGCCTTTCTTCATCAACAATGCACACATTGTAGATATCAGGCTGGTAAACCTGCCGTGAACTGACGCTAATGCATTTACACCTTTCTTTAAATAAAGAGACTGATCTGTGCATGATATTTCAAATATGGTCTCATCAGTGCCCTTTATGACTGAAGCATAACCTTCCTACGTCTGTACTAAATACCCCTCATGAACGTCCTTGCAAGCTGCTTGGTACGATGACAGTTAGGAAAAGGCAATGATTGCTGGCCTAGCCAGCGATGCTTACATCCTGTAAAGGAATTAAAAATAAAATGATAGCCCAAACACAGTTACATCAGTGCATCCTGTTATAATTTAATAGGTTCTACCCAAAGTCAGCTGCTTGAGAGAAAATTGTTGCGTCATGGTGGTTATTCTGATTGTGGTTGGAATTTCCTTGTAATCCACTTTGATTATGACAGACCATTTGCATGATATTTCGTGTGAAACCAAGATATTGAAAGTGCACTCGGGACTTTAAAGCAGAAATCCATTCTATTGAACTGCTTACTCAGTTGGAAATGTGTTCTCAGTGACCCTTATTTGTTCCTTGGAGTATTTTATGTGAGTGACTGAGAGGTAGTCCAAAACAGGCACTTGTAATATAACACACACACACACACACACACATATGTACACACCCTCACTCTCACATACATGCTTTCATTCACACACATACACCCACACACACTCTCATACACACACACACACTCATGAACAAACATGCCTACATTCACATTCATGCTTACAGACACACACACACTTTCACACACATGATCATAGACTCACACACACCTACACATACACTCACACACAAACTCACATACACTCTCTCGTGCACACATTCACACACACATACACTCACACACACTTTCATGCACTCATACATTCACACTCATACACATTCATGAACATTCATACATAGACATTCAATTGCACACACACACACAGTTAAAGTGAAGTATCTTCATAAAAGTAGAGAGATTTACTGCACGTTTTTATCTGATACACATCCATCATTACTCATTTCCGTACGAATTAAATCAAAGCACTATTCAATGAGGATTCTTTTTTTAAAATATGGAAATGTAAACATCCTCAAACTACAGTTAAAAATCAGGACATTTCAGCCATTTTTCAAGTGCATGTTTAATACATGAAAGGGAAAGAGAAAAATAAAGTGGCTTTTCATTTGTTGTTCGAAGTAACCAGAATGAATAATGAACTTTGATGGAATTTCTTTTAAAGTGACTTTGTGATACTGTAATCAAGTTACATAAGATGATAAGTAATGGAACTAACAAGTCAGCTATTCAGTTTATCAAGATTTCGCCATCAATCAATAAGATCATAACCAATCTGATTGTGGTTTTAATTTCCCTACCCTGCCCAGTCCACATAGCCCCTGTATTTATACATCAATAATCTATCTAGCTCAGCTTTGAACATATTCAAAGACCCCATTGTCAAGAAGAGATAATTTTAAACATTGAATACTCTCAGAGAGAGGAAATCCCACCTCATCTCCCTCCTAATTCTGGCCCCTTATTCTGAAACTCAGTCTCCTGGTTCTAGATTCTCCCATGGGAGGGAACAACATTCCACCATCCAGTAAAAGCTGTTTCTATTGGTAAATACAGTGTCTGGAACCCAAGGAAAAATTTGGGAGTATTGGGGGCAGGGGAAAGAGCAGGGGAAACAGAGGACCATAAGACCAATAGACATAAAAGCAAAGGTAGATATTCAGTCCATCTGTCATTCAATGAGATCATGGCCAATCTGATTATCCTCAACTCCACTTTCCTGCCTTCTCCCTACAACTCTTGATCCCCTTACTGATTAAAATCTGTCTATCTCAGCCTCGAATATACTTAATGACCCAAAGTAAATGGAATATAGACAATAAAATAAAGTTACCACACTGTGCAATGTTTGTCTGATGAGCCACTATAGTACACAATACATTTTTCAAAACAATTCCAGTCAGAAAATGGTGCAGAGCTAACCAGGAGTCAGTGAGAGACTGGTTAAACTCTACAGTGTTGGCAAATTGCCAGACTGTCCCATTGATTCATCAACGGCATTAAAAATGTAACAGGCATTGCTGAGCTCTGCTGTGCCTGTGTAAGCAGCCAATCACTTGTGAGATTCCTCTCTATCAAAGGCCTGTGGATAGCATCTTAACTCCCGTCTCTGAGACTCAACAAGGATCATGTCGAGATACTGGTCCAGAAATAGCATAATGACTGAAATCAACTGAATCAGAAGGTGGGGGTGGGAGGAGGTGGAGATGTTCTCCTTTTCTGTCAACTTACCTAAGGAGGGGTGTTCTTTCAAGAAAACTCACACCCAGAGACGGGTAAACCAGACAGCTGAGTTGGTGACTAGCCTACTGTGTAATTCTACACAGACTTCTCTGAGTAGCAACAGCACCAGTGTGTTAGATGCTATTTGGAATTTAGTCACACAAATAGAGTATGAAAGAAATCTGTGCCAGATTTCAGCAGAGTAGAAAAGCCTAGATTGTAAGCAGGCATTTGTAATATAGAATATTAATCTGCAGAATTCCAACACACTCACACACACACGCACACAAAGATATACACACACAGACACAGACACACACACACAGACACACACAGCTATAATCATGTCCGCTCTACAGAAGTAGAGGAATTTACTGCGTGCTTTTGTTTGATACTGACCCATCGTCCTTCATTTGTGTACAAATTGAATCAAAGTGTCTGCATTATTCAATGTGGATTTCTTTTGAAAATCTGGAAATGTAAACATCCTTGAAATTCTTGCTGTAAAAAGCAGGGTGTTTCCAACACTCTTCAGAGCATGTTTAACACTTGAAAGATTAAGAAAAAAAGGGAATGGGTTTTCGTTTCATGTTGCATGCAGTGCACTATGACTGGCATGAGCACTCACCACAATGCGATGTGAGAAAGCACACGTACACCTTCCTGCTGAATTGAAACTAACTGACATTTGCCAGTGGGCAATGATGTGAATGAGCAGCTTGAGCAGCGGATTTATCAGGAGAGGAGACCGACATAGTTAGCAGTTTCACTCAATACGAGCTGTAACCAAAACCAGAGCATTGGCGACTGTGAATGCAAAGGTATAAAAGCTGGCCAATGGGTCGTGGCTTTAATTAACTCCCTAGCATTGTGCAAAATCTTGTATGTTAAGACTATAAGATAGGGAACAAAATTAGGCCATTCATCCCATCGATTCTGCTTCACCCTTCGATGATTGCTGATATGTTTCCAACACCATTCTCCTGCGTTTACTCCATGACCTTTGATTCTTTTAACAATTAAGAACCTATCTATCTCTGTCTTAAATACACTTAATGACCTGGTCTCCATAGTCTTTCAGGGCAAAGACTCTACAGCTTCACCACCCTCTGAAGACATTGCCTGAAGACATTGCTCCTTCTCTAAGTCCTAAGGGGTTGCTCTTTCACTCTGAGGCTGGACCCGTTATAGGAATCCTACAGTTACCTGGTAGATACACACCATGCAATGCCATGTCAGGCTAACTTTTGATCTGCTCATCTGTCTGATGCAGGTGGGACTTGAAGGCAAGCCTCCTCGACTAAAGGTATGTACACTACCACTGCACCACAAGAGACCACTCCCAGGCTAGGGTAGATATTTCTAATTAAAGCTGTTTGGATCTATTTTAACAAAACTCTGGGGGCCGAGGGGACTTAAACACAGATTCCTGGCCCAGAGGTTAGGACACTGCCACTTCACCACATGACCATTTTACAAATTCCGCAGTCAACAGGGTGGGATTTGAACCAAAGCTTTGTTCTGAGGAAGAGTCACTCGAGTCAAAACGTTAACTCTGATTTCTCTCCACAGGTGCTGCCAGACCTGCTGACCTTTTCTGGTAATTTCTGTTTTTGTTCTTGATTTCCAACATCCGCAGTTCTATTGGTTTTTAATTACCTCAGAGCTTGGGCCTAGCCTTCAGGATGCCAGTCAAGTGGCACTGCCATAAAGAGGTTGGATCGCTAAGATGGCTGGCTTGTAACACAGAGTAACACTAACAGTGCAGGTTCAATTCCCGAACCAGCTGAGCTTACCATGAAGAATTCTCCTTCTCAACCTCTCCCCTGGCCTGAGATGAGCTGACCCTCAGGTTAAACCACCATCAGTCATCTCTCTCTCTCCCTCTCGAACGAGAGAGCAACCCAATGGTCTGATAAGACTATGGAAACTTTACCTTTTATATCATTTGATAGTCAACTCAATCCAAGAAAGTTAACACATATTACCTTTGAAACTTGCCAGCAAAATCTCACAACGTCATTTTGGCCATTCAAAGGACCAAAAAGGGCCAGTGAGGACTTGTTGGGCCGAAGGGCCTGGTTCCACACTGGTTCTAATTCTAATTCTAATTCTAATTCAAACCTGCTCTGTGACTCAATGTGATCACAGTCAATTCTTTATTATATTCCTGCTTTCTCTCCATTGCAAACTAAAACACAGAGCAGGTCTCAAACTGACACAAGCTTATTATTTGAATACACAAAACGTGCACGTCAGCTCTGATGAAGAGTCATCCAGACTCGAAAGGTTAGCTTGCTCTCTCTCCATGGATGCTGCCTGACCCACTGAGACCTCCAGTGTTTGTCGTTTTCAGTAAAAGAAAACCCATTCTCTGACCAATTTATAAATGTTGATGCCAGGATTCAACGTTTGCATCTGCCTGCAGTATTCTTGATGCACAAAGGAATCTCTGTAAATCCGACTGTTTATCATTTAACACTTAACATTTGGAAAACTGTCTCCAGGAATTTACGAGCCCTTAACATTCAATACAGCCTGCGATAGGCATGGCCTGTGCCCATTAATCAGGGGTCAACAGAACTGATATTTGAAAGGTTTGGATGAATGAGTTCCTTGTCCTAGATAAATGTTATCAGCCTTACAGTCTGTTCAAAATGTGTACTTACCATGGGCAAATGTACAACAACCACAAGTTTTCTTGCAATGCTTAAAATTTATATTTTCAGCAGAACAAAGTAGGGAATGTTTCATGTTCATTTGGGGGAAGCTGGTTTCCACCTGGTGTCAGAATCCACCACTCTCTGTTCACTAACATCTGAAACATCAAGTCAAATCCAATAGATGCAGGAAATTGACATCAAAGCGGAAATTGCCAGACAACTTCTACAGAAGGAGAATTAACCTCTTGATGTCCTTCCATCAGAGAAGGAGAAGGTGCTGGTTGGATCATGATAATGTCACTGGATTAGCAATCCAGAACCCCCAGGCCAATGCTCTGGGGTACATGTCATATACAGTCATAGAGTTATACAACATGGAAACAGATCCTTCAGTCTAACCAGTCCATACCAAGTATAATGGAGATGATGAAGGGTTTAGCCTGAAACGTCACTCTCTTGCTCCTCAGATGCAGCCTACCCTGCTCTGCTTTTTCCAGTTGCACACTTTATCAACTATAATGAACATAATCCAAAACTCAATTAGTCCCAAGCACCTGAGCTGGGCCCATATCCCTCCAAACGTTTCCTATTCGTAGTTAAAAAGCACACAACGTCAGGTTATAGTCTATTTGGAAGCACTAGCTTTCGGAGCACTGCTCCTTCATCAGGTAACTGTGGAACAGGATCATAAGACATAGAATTTATAGCAAAAGATTATTATTGATGTACAGGTCATTCTGCCATAACGCAAGTTTCGTTAACGTGAATTCGCTGAAACACAATTGACCAATAAGGGATGTTGTTTCTAAAGCGTGAACTTTGAAAATGCATGTTGCCTATAATGTGGTTGCATTGCCAACACACAAGTGTTATTTGTATTGCGCGGTTCTTGTATAGCATAGGGTCGCACAGGAATGCAAGTATCGTGCTGTAGAAGAAATGACTGTACTTATTCAAATATCTTTTAAACATTGTAATTGTACCCACATCCACCAGTTCCTCAGAAAGTTCATTCTACACATGAACCACATGCCGTCTAAAAATTTGCCCCTCATGTTTTCTTGAAAATCTCTCTTCTCTCACCTTAAGAATATGCCCCAGTCTTGAAATCCCCCATCCTAGGGAAAAGACAACGACCATTATTTTATAAACTTCTATAAAGTCACCTCTTCACCTCCTACACTCCAGTGAAAAAGTCCCAGACCATCCAGTCTTTCTTTATAACTCAAACCCTCCATACCTGGCCTATGAGTTCCATTTCTAAAATAAAAATGGAGAATTGAAATCTTAGTCTTGATGATTACCAAGCAATCATCATTAATCCTATCATCCTGTTAGGGAAGGTCGTCTGCTGTCCTTACCCAGTCTGGCCCACATGTGTCTCCAGACACACAGCAATGTGGTAGAGCCATAACGAGTCTCTGAAATGACTTAACAAGCCACTCATCTGAAGGGAAATCCCAAATAGCCTGTGATGCCCGAATCTGATGAAAGAATAAAGAAATAAAAGAGAAACTGGAAGCCAGTCACTTTGGCCCTTCTAACCGATTCTGTGACTCAGTGTGATCATAGTTGATTCTGTTTCTCAGTTCCATGTTCCTGTTTTCTCCCCATTGCAAACTAAGACACAGAGCAGGTCTCAAAATGATGCAAGCTTATTATTTGATTATACAAATCTTGTAGCAATGGAGACGGGACATGAACGGTTTTAGCTCAACTGATGTGGTGGGGGGGCACATTTCCGACATGAATGAGTATGGTATACACATCCATCATATTGAAGGCATTAAGAGGGATTTGGTGCCCCAGGAACAGAAACTACCTGAACCCACGACCTTCCAACCCAGTAGCAAGAGTGCCAGGAATGGATCACAGCCTTCATTCGTTTTCCTTGCCACTACTGCACATGGTTACTTGTGATGCATGTACTAATTGACTATTTTAAATAATTGGATCCCCCCATCCTCCCAAAATGTCAGGCAAGCATTCTTGTCTTTATTTTTGAAGTACAATTAGGAACAGAGGTGTGTTCCATAACAAGCTATTTCCTCTTACACATTGGCAGTTGGCCATTATTAATCAATTACTCCATTTATTCACTGAACCATGAACTCCCTGGAGCTAAGGAAGCTGCAATCTGTTAAAAGCACACAGAGAGTTTTCGGTGATAATACTCAGCCTAGGCGAAGGACACAAGGATATTGTAGTTCTGAGGGTGAAGGAGTGAAATCATTCCTGCAGATTTAAACTGAGAGGCCCAATTAACCCAGTGAACCACTCCAGGCACTAACTCCAACTTATTGTATGTTCCACCTGACTCAAACAGAAGCCCGACACCAACCAGGACAAAGCAGCTCACTCAATTGGCACCACATCCACAAGCTTCCACTCAGTAGCAACAGGGTGTGCTGCTTACAAGATACACTGCAGAAATTCACCAAAGATCCTCAGACAGCACTTTCCAAACCCATGACCATTTCCATCTAGCAGGGCAAAGACAGCAGATACATGGGGACACCACCCCCTGCAAGTGCCCCTCCAAGCCATCGTGACTTGGAAATATATCACCATTCCATCACAGTGGCTGGGTCAAGACCTTGGTATTCCTTCCTTATCAGCATTGTGCATGTCCTCTACACCAAATAGACTGCAGCAGTTCCAAAAGGTGGCCCTGCACCACCTTCTCAAGGAGCAACCACAGACAGTCTACACCTACCCAGCCAGCGACACCTAAGTACAAAAGAACAAGGAACAAAGCACAGCACAGCACAGGAACAGGCCATTTGGCCCACCAAGCCTTTCTAAACTAAACATCTTTGGCTTCTGTGCTGTCCATATCCCTCTATTCCCTGCCTATGCATGTATCTGTCAAGATGCCTCTGAAATGTTGCTAATGTATGTGCTCCCATCACTTCCTGTGGCAGCTCATTCCAGTCACTTACCAACCTCTGCATAAAAAAACCTCTCTCTCACATTTTTAAAATTACCCCCTTTTACCTTAAACCTATGTCCCGTACCTGAGAAAAAGACTCTGACTCTCCTTTCTACCAATACTTCTATTAATTTTGTAAACTTCTATCAGGTCGCCCCCTCCCCCTCATATGTTGACATCCCAAGTGAAGCCAAACTGTTTGTCCAATCTCTCCTCATAGCTAATCCCCTCCAAGATAAGCAGCATCCTGGCAAATCGTTTCTACACCCTCTCCACATCTCACAAGTGAATAAAAGGAACTGTATCTCCTACTTTTCTTTCACTGAAATCTCTATTCTTTCCAAAGTTTCCAGCTGTCACTCTATAGGTAGCGCTACTGCCTCTGATAGTGAATTAAACCTGCATCTTGGAGTCACGAGTCTATAAAGTAGGTTGACATCTCTGTGCAGATACAGAGGGAGTGCTGCACCGTCAAAGATGTCAACACTTGGGTAAGGGAAAATCTTTCCAAGGTAACTCTTCAATGGGTGCTGCTGGTTCAACCAGCATTTGGTATCCATTTCTAATTGCATTTGAGCTTTCATTAGAGAGATATAATCATAGAATCCCGACAGTGCGGAAGCAGGCCATTAAGCCCATCCAGTCCACACCAACCCTCCAAAAAACATTCACCCAGACCCACCCATCTCCCCTATCCCTGCAACTCTGCATTTCCCATGTCTAACCCACTTAGCCTGCACATCCTGGACACATAGAACAACAGCACAGAACAGGCCCTTCGGCCCTCAATGTTGCGCTGACCTGAGAATTAATCTAAGCCCAACCTCCTACACTATCCCATCATCATCCATGTGCTTATCCAAGGTTTGTTTAAATCTCCCTAATGTGGCTGAGTTAACTACATTGGCAGGTAGGGCACTCCACGCCCTTGCCACTCTCTGAGTAAAGAACCTGCCTCTGACATGTCTTAAATCTATCATCCCTCAATTTGTAGCAATGTACACTATGGACAATTTAGCCTGGCCAATCCACCCTGACCTGCACATCTGTGGACTGTGGGAGGAAACCAGAGCACCCAGAGGAAACCCACACAGACACGGGGAGAACGTGCAAACTTCACACAGGCAGTCACCCGAGGGTAGAATCGAACCCGGGTCCCTGGTGCCATGAGGCAGCAGTGCTAAACTGAGCCAACATGCCTCGCATAAAAAAGATAAGGGAGGGATGAGGCTAAAGTTGGTGCTGCTATTGGGAACCAATAATAATCAGTGATCACTTTTGATGAATGAACAGATCTCAGGTACTGTTAAACCCTACATACATTCTTCATTAATTCTTCCAGACTGACTTGCATGGCGTTGTAAACCTGACTTTCCTTACTGTGTAGAGGAGGTCTTCCTCCATCAAGTATCAGGTGTTAAAAGTTATTCAAGGTGACAAACTATCCTGTACTTGCAGTTTGATAATCAGTAAGAAGGTTCGCATTTCTCCCTTATCACTTGTCTGCTGCTTTGGCTACAGCTTAAACAAAACAAACCGAATGGTATCCTTAATCTCGTACACTTTATTTTCTGAAACCTCATTCCAATTTAAAACAAAACAGCAAGTTCCTTCTCATTATTCATTGATGAATCTTCTCTTTTAACACTTTCAATTTTGGTTCTTGGTTTTCCAAACTGATGAAACAAAAGCACTGGGATATTTGCTGCAGGAAGTGTTTGATTTGAGAGGAAGCCATCCGAACTAGATTGCAAGTACGCTCCAAAGTCTCTGGTCTGGAGAATCATTCCTCAAGCACAATGTTTCAATTTCCTCCACCCATTCTGTCAATCTCTGTAAGTGAGACCTAACAGTAAAACAGGGAGCTGGGCGGACTGATCTGGTCACTGAATATTTTATCATTTTACGATTACCTGCCAAGTCAACTTACCCTCACTTTTGTAAGTCCCTTAGAATGAACTACAGTTTGCTTGGGCTGTAAAGAATTGGGTTATCTTATTCACCTGCAAGTTCCCCTCCAAGCCACACATCACTCTGCCTTTGGGACTATATCACTGGGTCATTGGTGTCACCACTGTGGCTGTACCGAGAATAAACAGGTTGTGGTGATTCAAGAAGGCAGTTCACTAGCACCTTCTGAAGGGGAACTAGGCAATAATTGCTGGCTCAGCTATTGACACTCACATCCTTGAACAACCTGCAAGGTCTGTACAGTTACTTGATCCAGAATGGAGCTAGGATGGCTGTAAGAACTTGATCATTCCATCTCTGAGTGTAGACACAGGAGAACACCATTTCTTCATTCTAAGCTTCTTTATCAAGCTTTTGTTTTAACACAGACTATACTACCATGCTCTGTTGACTTGGCATTATTTTTGAGATTATTTTTAAATTAATATTTATGTAACTTGCCCTTGTTGAGATTGATAGTATTTTTGCAATTAGTATCCAGTCAAAGGACATCTAACTGGCGAACAGAGCTCAGACATAACATGATTAAGTTGTAACACAGAGTAGACATAACACTGTACAGGAGTAATAGCATATTCAACACAAAACAACTTGGTACAAATCTTTGCTAAGTCATGTTTTTCTTTCTGTGTTTCGGCCCTGTAATTACAAGCACAAATTGGCAAAAGAAACAGACTGACTTCTACAATTAAAGCATTACTTCCTAAATCCCGTGTACATGTATTAAGTGGCAACGTAAACTGTCTTTTTCTTGAAGTAGAATAGGCTTGTACTCATCGGAGTTGAGAAGAATGAGAGATGATCTCACTGAAACATCTAAAATTCTGGGCGGGGCGGACAGGCTATTTCTCCAGTCAACAGCCAGGAGGTATAGTGTCCTGTCAAGGCATTTCAGATTGAGCTGGGGAGACGTTTATTCACTTAGAAATATGTGGATATTGGGATGCTTTACCCCAGAGATCTGGGGGAACTCTGCGATTAAATGTGGTCAAGGTGGAGATCGATAACTAGAAGGAGATTGAGAGATATGGAGACCAAATGGCAAAGTGGCATTTAAAGTCGGGGATTAGCGTGATGCAATTGAATGGAGGATCAAGTTGAGGGGCTGAATGGTCTTCTCTTGCTCGTATTTCTGTGAGAATGAGATGGTGAGTCACTTCACATGGAACTTATCATCCAGCCATCACATTGCATCAATAATGAGCAATAAGCCGGGGGTCTAACGTTGCTTCAGGTAGTCAAGCCTCTGTTCAGGTGAGAACACTTTTTAAGTTGGGGTAGTCTCACATCCCCTGGAGTTAGTTTACTAATGATTGTTCCAGCCAGAACAGAACTCAATCTATGAGACCGCAGTGAGGACACCCGTTTTGAAAACTTTCAGCCCTGCTCCTACCCCTGTGACAGATCTCTGTTGTGAACATAATCAGTCAATTAATCAAAAATGGGTCTCCACAGCACGTCATTTCTGCTTGGCTCAAGTATTGCATTGTATCTCAGTCATCTTCCATAAGGCCTGCATTACCTCTAAGCCTTTCATCACCGTTATCTTGAAGCTAATTTGACCCAGTAACACCCTGTAGTTTGCAAAATGTGCAGTTCAAAATCCCAAATGAACAAAACATTTTTCATTTCCACCAGTCATTTGGTAGTGCAGAGTTTGATTATTGCTGAACAAATTCACAGTTTGTTGAAGTTTCTCATCTTGCCCTCATCAGGACAATTTGCAAGAATACCAATATAAAGGGGGCTCTTGTGGCACTATGGGATTGTTCCTATCTCTTGGCGAGGAGTCCTGTGTTCAAGTCCCACTTGATCTAGAGGTGTGTAGTAAGATCTCTGAGCTGAATAAAAAAGACCTGTCAGAATAAAGGGGAATGATATTTTTATACTATGTACAAAGAGTAGGCTGATTAACTGGCAAGCGCACTCTGATTGGTAAAGGCATGGAGAAAACAACCGTTGGATGATGATTGACTGTTAATGGCCAATCCTGCTGTTGTTCGGATTTTAAACTGAGCAAGTTGACTCTGACTGTTCAGGCCAATGCTGTAATCTATTGTGTTGAGTTGAAGTGGGCACAACATGTCTACACGTTCTTTCTGCCAATTTGGTAATTTTCCAATGGCAACATTTCTACCAATCAAAGTCCACTTACCAACCATTCAGCACTCCCCTCTCGGTGTAATATTGGTTTTCCCCTTGAGTTGGTATTCTTGCAAATTGTCCTGATGCGTGCACAATGAACAGCTGTTGTTCAGCAATAGTCAAAATATTCATTAGCGAGTTTTGAGAAGATTTGTAGCTACGGGTTGAGGTTCTGGATGTGGGTTTGCTCGCAATCCAAAAATATTCATTGATAATGCAGCTTTAAAATAGGAAAACATCCCGAGACAATTCACAGGAGCATAATCAGACAATCATTGTCACCCTGGCATAGAGGGCAACATTAGGCAGGGTAACTAAAGGTTGGTCAAAGAGCTGGGTTTTATGGAGTGATTTGGTTTGCTGGAGGCATAATAATCAGAAGAGTTCAGGAGATTTGGATAAGGAATTCTAGGGCATAGACAGCTGAGTGAGTATTCGCCAGTCATTGGGTGCACAGTGTACAGAGATAGGAGGGTAAAGAGAAGGGGTGCATGATACCAGAATTAGATCAAATATCAAGTCTCTGAAGGTTTTGAAGAGACACAGAATTGGGGAGCTGGTGTGATATGGAGGCAGTGGACAGGAGAATTTGAAGCTTAAAATCAAAAGACTGATGGCTCACAAATCAATATAGGTCAACCAACCAAGGAATGGCAGTGCAAACTAAAGAATCAGTAACATTGCTTTGGATGAGTCAATACCTAGTGGAAATGAATGTGGACTGTAATAGATGGAGGCATCCACAAACACATTGCCTCAACTTTGGTTTGCAGAAGATTCAAGACTTGCATTCTAGATGGTTTGTCCTTGATTTCACCCGGTGACCCATGAATTTAATCATTGTGGGATATCTTTAATCTTTTATAAATATTGTGCTGAAAGGATGCTGTGGTTTTAGACATTTCCCAGAAAGTGTAGTTTCAGATTGTACAGTGTCAGCCACATGTCACAAAGCTGCAACAGTGTTTGAGCGAGTGCGGTTGCATCATGAGGTGGTGGAGAGAGATTGGCACCATTCTGCCAGTACATGGGCATGGGCTGCATAGCATAAAGACAATGCTTTTCATAGCATGAAGAAAAAGACCTTCCATGTCTACTGGACATCCCAAAGCATTTTGCAGTCAATGAACTCCTTCCAAAGTGAAGCCATTATTGCAATATAATTTGCACATAGCTACCTCCTAGAAAGTGCAGTGTAATAAGGATCAGTAAGACTAATTGAGGGATAAACATTGACCAGGATACTGGCATTAATGCCACTGCTCTATTTAAAGTAGCATCATGATCCTTTTGCTCCTACATATGAGGACAGTAACAGCCTCAATTTTAACATTGCACCCAAAACCTTTGACTGTGAAAGCACACCCTCAATGCTGCAGGAGGTCAGCCTGGGTTTTTAGAGTGTTGTAGTAAAATTAATAAAACATAAATTTAAGAGCAAGTCAATCATATTTAGAAGCAAATCTATCAAATTTATTAAATCAAAAGCTTTTGGGAGGGGCAGAATAATTCTAAACCTAACCATGGGACTTGACCATGCCATCTCTCCCTGAACCACAGGTACAGCAGTGTTTACAGTCAGGATGATGTGCACAGTGAAAGCCCATGAAAGACAGTTTCTTGTGTCCTACACATGCAGACGCAGAGATCACTGTTTCTGGGAGCGGCGTACCACACCATTCTGCTCTGTAAGTATTTCTTCTTTAGTTAGTGTCTGTTTTCAATAGCACATGTCTGTGGAGCCACAATGAACCCACAATGTTCTGACTCAGAGACAAAGGAATCCTACCATTTCTGACACATATCGAATATGGGTCTTTCTCCAGTTGGATGAGTCAAACATTTATCCTGTATGTTCATGCAGCAAGGACAAGCAGTAGCACAAAGTAAGCATTGTTAAACATTTTTTTATTTCAAAGTACACTTTTTTCATTAAAACTATCATTATATATGTGTATACATACTTAGTTACAAACACATTTCGATTCTGTTCAGTAGCATATTGAGGAAACAAACAAATATCGGAGTTTGACTATCCAAACAAAACAAAGGCATTGCCTCCTTGAACCAGACTACACATACATGCATTGGGGTACGAGGAAGGGGTAAGAACTGAACAGCCCCCCCATTAAACTCCATCAGGAGGACCTCAGACAGTGGTCTTTCCTCACGGCTCCTGGATGACAGCTGGGTTATTTAACATGCGTCTTCAAAAGAACATCTCACAAAAATGAGCCTCGTGGTATCATCTTGGTCTTTCTGCTTCCTCCAACAACCGAACCCTTCACTGGGATTTCATTTGAACATCAATTATAGCACTTGACCCATATTTATTGTGTTGGGGGTAAAACTGCAATGAACTCAAACCATTTGGATGTTCAATAACAGGTGAGTGAATGGGACAGACAGAGAGAGAGAGAGAGAGAGAGAAAATGAGAGACAATATGTAAAACAGGCACCAAAAAATGCCCAATATTGACTACAAAGTCCTGCATCTCAAAAAGAATGAAGTCTGACCCCAAGTCAGTTTGTATCCTTGACAGCCTCTGAACAAGTGTTTTTTTAAAACTCACACATGAATTGTGATCATCGCTGGCTGGGCAGGCATCTTACTGCTCATCATTAATTACTAAAAAAGCACTGAAGTGTCAGCAATATTGCTGAGAGCTACATGAACAGCAGATTTCCTTGCCTAAAGGACATTTAGTGAGCTCAATGTTTTTTAACTATCATCAACAGTGGTTGATTGCCAACACTAGACTAGATTTTATGGCAGATTTTTATTGAATTCGAATTTCACCACCTGTCATTTTTTTTTAGATTAGATTACTTACAGTGCGGAAACAGGCCCTTCGGCCCAACAAGTCCACACCGACCCATTCCCCTACACCTAACACTACAGGCAATTTAGCATGGCCAACTCACCTAACCTGCATATTTTTGGACTGTGGGAGGAAACCAGAGCACCCGGAGAAGATCCACACATACACGGGGAGAATGTGCAAACTCCGCACAGACAGTTGCCTGAGGCGGGAATTGAACCCGGGTCTCTGGCGCTGTGAGGCAGCAGTGCTAACCACTGTGCCACCGTGGTGGAATTTAAATTCGTGTTGTCAGATCATTCGGCCAGGGATCCTGGATTACTACCTCCCAGCTGTATTGAGCCTCCGGACTGTACTATCCAAGGCATCCCTAACAAGTTGTGAGGATGCAGAGGAGAAGATTTAAGTACATCTGCAGCTATGTATTTCAATGGAAACTATAGCAATGCGAAGAGATGTAAAGGTTTGGCATTTAATGTCGTTGATGAGCAGATATCAAGAAAGTTCACAATGAACCCTCAGCAATAACAAAACAAGAAAGAACCGACAGAGAGTTGTGAACCCAGCCAGTCCATCACACAAAACAGTCTTTTATCCATTGACTCCATTTATACTTCCCACTGCCTCAGTAAGGCAGCCAACATAATGAAAGTCCCCTCCCACACCAGTTACACTCTCTTCCATCTTCTTTAGTCAAGCAGAAGATAAAAAGGGTTGAAAACACGTATAAACAGATTCAAGAACTGTTTCTTCCCCGCTGTTATCAGATTTATGAATGGACCTCTCGAATGTTAATGTTGATCTCTCTCTGCACTTTCTTGGAACTGTAACATTGTACCCTGCACTCTGATCTGTTACCCTGATGCACTTTCTATAGCACGATCTGCCTATAAAGCACATAAGACAACACTTTTCACTGTACCTCAGTACACGTGACAGCAATAAATCAAATCAAACTTTTAAACTCAAGTCTTACCCAGTACATAACTGTCCTCTAGTTTCAGGAGTAGTCTTTAAGGTTAGAGTCAATCCTGACCTGAAACCAGCCATCAGGGCTCTCTTACTGAATGGCATTAAAAATCACACACCACCAGTGATTTTAACTTTGTAAATCTCAGTCCAACACCAGCAGCTCCAAATCATTACTGAATGGCAGAATGGTAAGGGCCAAAATGTTCGAAGTGCCTTTTACCTCAATTTAAGATCTACTTGCAATAAGTGGTCAACAATGACAAGATGTAAGCATTCTATCACTAGCCAAGATTTCGCAAAATTAAAGTAACACTGACTGGAAAATCAAAGCTGGAGTGGTAATGTTTATCATAGAATCCCTACAGCGTGGAAACAGGCCATTTCACCAGAAAAGTCCACGCCAACCCTCCAAAGAGTAACCCACCCAGACCCATTCCCCTACCCTATTACTCGACATTTATACCTGAGTAATGCACCTAATCTACACATCCCTGAACACTATCGGGAAATTTAGCATGGAATTTATTTATTTAGCAATTCATTTAGAATTGAACCCGGGTCCCTAGCACTGTGAGCTGGCAGTGCTAACCAATGAGCCCCCCTGCTGCCCTGTTTGCCCTTATTTATAAAATACCATAATGCCAAAATATCATGTTACTCGGCACACAGCAGTGTTCTTTGAGACACATTTCTTGCAGGTTAATAGATGCATGTGAAATGGGGTTGAGAAATGCAAAGTAATTTTGCCAGCTGTGTCCTAAGGTACAAATTAAACATTCTTAATGATGTAAGCTTTTCATTGCATTTGGAAGTGAAAGAGAGAAATAAAAGAAAAAGGAAGAGAAAGAGGGAAGTGAAAACAAAATACTTGTGATTGATATAGAGTCTTTCATGACCTCAGAAGAGTCCAGAAGTGTTTTACCACCAGTGAAGTTCTTTGGAAAAGTATGACCCTGATATTTCTATGGACGGTGAATTGTCAGATGATCAAGGATGGAAGGTAGATGCCTGAATAGTATCTGATGCAGCAGATTCCGAGGGAATTGTTCAGAAATTTGAAACCTGGCCTGGAATACACACACCCCACCTCCCCTCCCCAAAAGTCCATTAAATTCAGACAATTCTGATTCACTTAAGCTTTCATAGTCACTCAGGAAAAGTTAGAGAATTTAATAACATAGTTGAGCAAACTCCACACAGACAGTCACCCAAAGCTGGAATTGAACCCGAATTGTCACCTTGTTTACCTTAACATACTGGGTATTCCCCAGGCTGTTTCTGATCCAAGTACTAACTAGGCTTGAGTCCACTCAGCTTCGAAGATCAGATCAAATTGGGTATTTTCAGACAAGTGTGGCCTGTAGTACACCTTGTGGATGGTGCACACTGCTGCTACTGGTTTGAGCAATGGCAGTGGTCATCACTTAAAGATACATTTAGCTAATGAACTGATGCATGGGCCGTGATTTCTGGATGGATACTTTATGATGATTCAATGCCCTTCCCTAACCATAATTGATCTGTGGTCTGCAAAAGCCTTATTGCAGAAACTAGTATCACCGTCCAACCAATCCCAGTAGTTACTATTGAACTCCATTATCTGTTATTTTAGCAGTGATTCTTGCTCCTTTACATACACTGTGTAGTATCATTTCATTCCCGGATTATCTTGTGGCTCTATTATTATCTTAGTGTCGCATGCCTTATGTGTTCAAGGACTTGTTTTGCTGCATCTCATCTCAGTCGCTACCATTACCTGATGCTTGAATGAAATAACTTTCACCCCATGGAGCTTTTCTTTCTGTACCATTTTTAACAATGTGGGTGTGACGGAATTAAAACATTGGAAAAGGTTGTGATAGCAGCATGGCAAAGTCATTCAGGAAGAATGGACTAATGGTTGAAAAATGGACTAAGGCTTATTCATCTTCATTTTCTTTGTGATGTTGTGATTTCAGATTGTTTGAATATTCATTTGAAGAATGGATCATCAATGAATCGTCCAGTGCTGAAAGAAACACATTCAGCCAATTGTACCCATGTTGCCTCCTCGAAAGACCTACCCAATTATCCCCTCACTCCTCTTTCCACGCGTCCCTGCAAATTTACATAATTGTGCCAATTTTCTGATTTCCTGCTGCATTGGCTTCTAACCTCACCCAAATCATACATATTGAAAAATCAACCCTTCTTTTCATCTGGTTACTCAACCTTCAATGTCTCATTGTGCCTTAATGCTTCTATGTATTCTTGCATCCGTAAGTAAATCCGATTACATCGACTTTACCTGGGGATACTGGTTTAATTTCAATAAGTGATAGGAGAATCTAGTCAGAGTTGAAAAGTGTGGTGCTGGAAAAGCACAGCAGGCCATGCAGCATCCAAGGAGCAGGTGAGTCAATGTTTCAGGATTGAACCCTTCATCAGGAATGTGAAGGGCTTATGCCCGAAACGTCGATTCTCCTGCTCCTCGAATGTTGCATGACCTGCTGTGCTTTTCCAGCCCCACACTTTTCAACTCTGACTCTCCAGCATCTGCAGTCCTCACTTTCTCATAGGAGTGGGCTGGCTACAAATTCTCCATTGAGCACTAACCAGCTGTTAGAGGCTAGTGGTATTACTTCGAGTAGGAGAAAGTGCGGACTGCAGATGCTGGAGACCAGAGTTGAAAAATGTGATGCTGGAAAAACACAGCAGGCCAGGCAGCATCCGAGGAGCAGGAGAATTGATGTTTCGGGCATAAGCCCTTCTTCTTGAAGAAATGTAAATTCTCCTGCTCCTCGGATGCTGCCTGGCCTGCTGTGTTTTTCCAGCATCACATTTTTCAGCTCTGGTCTCCAGCATCTGCAGTCCTCACTTTCTCCTCAGGTCTATTTCTTATGCAACCTACATCGATTCCAATAGGAGCAATCCAATACTTCTGGGTGAACACTAGAAATGTCATAACATTCCACGCTATGGGCCAAGTGTTGGGAAGTGGTATGAATTTGGTGCAGACTTGATGGGCTGAAGGGCCTCTTCTGTATTGTATGACTCTGTGATTCTAATAGCAGAGACTCCAGAACTGTCTTCGTTTTGGTTAAAATTGCCTTGGCAACAGATGCGCGCTTAAGTGAAAACATGAGAATTTTCACACAAATATGTCACTCCATCAATCACTGGCATCACCCAGTGCAATGTCAGTCCCCGATGAGCTAATAACATCAAGGGGCCAAACAGAATGGGAGAATTATTGCAGTTTTCTCCTTTATTCATTAAATAATTTACAAGAAAACATGCGATACAGTTTATGTGATTTAATTTCACGAGTTGCCAGATTTGGAGATGCCTGTGTTGAACTGGGGTGTACAAAGTTAAGAATCACACAACACCAGGTTATAGCTGAAAATGTGTTGCTGGAAAAGTGCAGCAGGTCAGGCAGCATCCAAGGAGTAGGAGAATCGACGTTTCGGGCACAAGCCCTTCTTCAGGAATCAGATTCCTGAAGAAGGGCTCATGCCCAAAACGTCGATTCTCCTGTTCCTTGGATGCTGCCTGACCTGCTGCACTTTTCCAGCAACACGTTTTCAGCTCTGATCTCCAGCATCTGCAGTCCTCACTTTCAACACCAGGTTATAGTTCAACAGGTTTATTTGGAAGCACTAGCTTTCAGAGCGCTGGTCTTGATGATGTTTAACCTTATCCAAATGTCAAAAGCACTCTGAACCACCTTTCCTGGTCTGAACTGAGATGGAGAATGACTTTGTGGCAGAAAAGTCAAGGCAGTTTCAATAAAGAGGCTGCTCAAATCCTGAGGGATGGGAATAATGTTCTGAGGTATTACCTGTCCCATGCACTTTACCCAACGCAGGGGACACACCAACACTCTTTCCAAGATAATCATTCACATCAAGTCTTTGTGTCTTCAGGCATGCGGACAGGTACTAGTTGTTTCAAACACCCCTTTTCTTTAAATTAAAAGGCCTTTTCTTTGGCTCTGCTTTTCCTTACATTATTATAGACATTTCTAATCAGCCTGCTCAGAGATGTTATTACACGCCTCTGGTACAGGTGGGACTTGAATCCAGGCCTCCTGTCCCAGAGGATGGGGCATTACCAATGGTGCCGCTGCTTCCCCATGAATTGATCTAGTTGTCAAGTGATCCAACTGAAATGGTGGGAGGGTAGACCAATAATCCAGAGGCCCAGACTGACATCCCAAGGGCAGGAGCATGACAGCACGGAAAATCTAAAATATAATGCATAAAATCCAGATTTAAAAGCTCATCTCAGTGTTAGCCACCATTAATTATCATTAAAATTCTACCCTGTCTCTTTAATAAATAAAGGAAGCTACCTTCCTTACCTGGTCTGGCCTACATCAGAACCACGGCGATGAGATTGACCCTTAACCCTTGACTGCAAAATGGTTATCACTCTGCCACAAGGAGCAATCTGAGTGGGTAACAAACTCAGGTCCTGCTAGCTATGCCCACACTGAAGGTAAAAGATTAACATTTATTCCCCATTTATAATTTTCCCTCACAAACAAAAACAGAAGGCAGTGGAAAATTTCAGCAGGTCTGGCAGCATCTGTGGAGAGAAATCAGAGTTATGGTTTGGGTCCTCAGTTCTGAGGAAGGGTGACCGCACCTGAAACATTAACTCTGATTTCTCTCCAGAGATGCTGCCAGACCTGCGGAGTTTTTCCAGCAATATCTGTTTTTGCTTCTGATTAACAGCATCCACAGTTCTTTTGTTTTTTTATTTATAATTTTCCCTCAGTCTGCCTGCACACACAGACCAACCTTTATTTTCTGTTGCCTCTTCCATATTTTTCACATATCTGTAGAATCTTGCTAGTCATTCCTGTTTTCTTCATCAATATTTTGGTTGCCCTTTGCTGATTGAGTTGTTGTAATATAATCTAGGCTCAAGAAAGATGGTCCAACAGTAGCCGTCCTCTCTTAGACAACATTCTCGCCTTCAAAACACTGATCACTTAAAGTCAGCTCCAAGGGACATGTCATATTAGAGTCATAGAGATGTACAGCATGGAAACAGACCCTTCGGTCCAACTCGTCCATGCTGACCAGATATCCCAACCCAATCTAGTCCCACCTGCCAGCACCCGGCCCATATCCCTCCAAACCCTTCCTATTCATATACCCATCCAAATGCCTCTTAAATGTTGCAATTGTACCAGCCTCCACCACTTCCTCTAGCAGCCCATTCCATTACACGTACCACCCTCTGTGAGAAAAAGTTGCTCCCAGGCTCCCACAAACAGCATGAAATAACGACCACACAAGTTTATTTTGTGATTTCAATTGAAGGATAAATATTGACGAAGGATAACACCCCATTCTTCAAAATAATGTCCTGAGATCTGTTACATTCACCTTAGAGAGTGGACAATAACTTACCAGTTCACCTGGAGGACATCAGGACTACACGTGATCTTTGGGTTCCACTCCTGGAGTGAGACTTTTACCTAGACGCTTGTGACTCAGGGGTGAGAGACTCACTCTTCAGCTTGGGCAGTCTCTCAGGATCGAGGAGTCATAGTCATAGAGATGTACAGCATGGAAACAGACCCTTCAGTCCAACATGTCCATGCCGACCAGCTATCCCAACCTAATCTAGTCCCCATGCCAGCACCCGGCCCATATCCCTCCAAACCCTTCCTACTCATATACCCATCCAAATTCCTCTTAAATGTTGCAATTGTACCAGCCTCCACCACTTCCTCTCGCAGCCCATTCCATTACACGTACCACCTTCTGTGTGAAAAAGTTGCCCCTTAGGTCTCTTTTATATCTTTCCCCTTTCACCCTAAACCTATGCCCTCTACTTCCAGACTCACCGACCCCAGGGAAAAGACTTTGCCTATTTATCCTATCCATGCCCCTCAGCCTCCGACGCTCCAGGGAAAATAGCCCCAGCCTGTTCAGCCTCTCCCTATAGCTCAAACCCTCCAACCCTGGCAACATCCTTGTAAATCTTTCCTGAACCCTTTCAAGTTTCACAACATCCGTTCTTTAGGAAGGAGACCAGAATTACACGCAATATTCCAAAAGTGGCCTAACCAATGTCCTGTACAGCCGCAACATGGCCTCCCAACTCCAGTACTCAATACTCTGGGAGCTTGCTCTGTGCAAATTGACTTTCATGTTTTCTATATCACAACAGTGACCAGACTTCCAAAGGACTATTGCTTCACTGATACCATTTTCTCCAAGTTCTTCATGTTCCTGAGCTCCTTGCTTCCTCGCTATTTCTAGAATATTCTGCACATCTTCTGAGGGAAGATCATGATCCAGAAAGTTTCCAGTTTCTCTTTCCACAGAAGCTGACCTGACAGAATTTCCTGTTCCTAATACTTTCAACTTCCCTCATTAGCAAAGGTTTGATTATTTTTCCTGTGAGGAGTTTAGTCCAGAAGGCAATGTATGTTTTTAGGGCTTCAGCTTTTTCTTTCCCTCAGTACCCCACCCAGGTGTTTCTGAATGAGCAAATTACATTGGCAGAGCCGATGGATACTATACCAGATCAGAGCTTAAAAATGTGTTGCTGGAAAAGCGCAGCAGGTCAGGCAGCATCAAAGGAGAAGGAGAAACGACGTTTCGGGCATGAGCCCTCATTCAGGAATGAGGAGGGTGTGCCAAGCAGGCTAAGATAAAAGGTAGGGAGGAGGGACTTGGGGGACGGGCGTTGGGAATGCGATAGGTGGAAGGAGGTTAAGGTGAGGGTGATAGGCCGGAGAGGGGGTGGGGGCGGAGAGGTCGGGAAGAAGATTGCAGGTCAAGAAGGCGGTGCTGAGTCTGAGGGTTGGGACTGAGATAAGGTGGGGGGAGGGGAAATGAGGAAACTGGAGAAATCTGCATTCATCCCTTGTGGTTGGAGGGTTCCTAGGCGGAAGATGAGGCGCTCTTCCTCCAGGCGTCATGTTGCCATGGTCTGGCGATGGAGGAGACCAAGGACCTGCATGTCCTTGGCGGAGTGGGAGGGGGAATTAAAGGATTCAGCCATGCGGCGGTTAGGTTGGTTGGTGCGGGTATCCCAGAGGTGTTCTCTGAAACGTTCCGCAAGTAGACGGCCTGTCTCCCCAATGTATAGGAGGCCACATTGGGTGCAGCAGATGCAGTAAATGATGTGTATGGAGGTGCAGGTAAATTTCTGATGGATATTGAAGGATCCCTTGGGGCCTTGGAGGGAAGTGAGGGGAGAGGTGTGGGCGCAAGTTTTGCATTTTTTGCGGTTGCAGGGGAAGGTGCCGGGTGAGGAGGTTGGGTTAGTGGGGGGTGTGGATCTGACAAGGGAGTCATGGAGGGAGTGGTCTTTCCGGAACGCTGATAGGGGTGGGGAGGGAAGTATATCCTTGGTGGTGGGGTCCGTTTGGAGGTGGCGGAAATGACGAAGGATGATCCGATGTATCTGGAGGTTGGTGGGGTGGTAGGTGAGGACGAGTGGGGTTCTGTCCTAGTGGCGATTGGAGGGGCGGGGTTCAAGGGCGGAGGAGCAGGAAGTGAAGGAGATGCAGTGGAGAGCATCGTCAACCACGTCTGAGGGGAAATTGCGGTCTTTGAAGAAGGAGGCCATCTGGGTTGTTCGGTATCACCCTCACCTTAACCTCCTTCCAGCTATCGCATTCCCAACGCCCCTCTCCCAAGTCCCTCCTCCCTACCTTTTATCTTAGTCTGCTTGGCACACCCTTCTCATTCCTGAAGAAGGGCTTATGCCCGAAACATCGATTCTCCTGCTCCTTTGATGCTGCCTGACCTGCTGCGCTTTTCCAGCAACACATTTTTAAGCTCTGATCCCCAGCATCAGCAGTCCTCACTTTCTCCTACTATACCAGATCACCACATTTCACTTCCTTCATCAGTTTACACATAGACCTGGTTGAAGGATTTTAGAATAGATTTGTGGACTATTCACCAATCTCCTTTGGTAGCTAGGGGAGGAGTCAGTGATGGAGAGAAAGCGAGGACTGCAGATGCTGGAGAGTCAGAATCGAAAGTGTAACGCTGGAACAGCGTAGGTCATCAGGAATTCCTGATGAAGGGCTTCTGCCCGATACATCAAACTCTCCTGCTCCTTGGACATTGTCTGTCCTGCTGTGCTTTTCCAAGGCCACACTTTTCAACTAGGAGTCAGTGATGGCCTAGTGGTATTATCACTAGATATTAATCCCAAATAGGCAATGTTTTGGGCACCCAGGCTTGAATACTACCATGGCGGATGGTGTAATTTGAATACAATAAAAATCTAGAATTAGGAATCGAAAGATGACCGTTCGATTACTACCAACTGTCCAGGACAAACCCATTTGGTTCACTAATGTCATTTAGAGAAGGAAGTCTTCTGGTCTGGTCTCTATGTAAGTTCAGACCCACAACAATGTAATTGTTGCTTAACTACCCTCTGGGCAATAAATGCTGGACTCGCCAATGATACCCTTATCCAATGAATGATTAAAGAGGAAATCATTTCTCTTGATCAATCCAAGTGAAGCAATCCCTTCAGGTTTAAGGGACAGAGTTAGAAGAATTGAAAATAAGGACTAAAGGTTATAGTGCCACATGCACCAAATACCAGGACAGGGTGCAAATTGCTATCCCATTCTGCCCAATTCCAGATTGCAATAGAACAGTACGTAGGGTAAGGTTTTTTTCATTTTTCAATCACAGGATGTGGGTATCACTGGCAAGTCCAACATTTATCACCCACTCCACATTAGAACATAGACCATTGCAGCGTAGTACAGGCCCTTTGGCCCTCGATGTAGCACTAAGCTGTGGAACCAGTCTGAAACCCATCTATCCTACACTATTCCATTTTTGTCCATATGTTTATCCAATGACCATTTAAATTTTCCAGTGTCAACCAGATTGCTGTTGGTCTGGAGTCACATGTAGGTCACATCAAGTAAGGACAACGGATTTCCTTCCCTGAAGGACAACCAGGTGGGTTTTCTCAAAAAATAGTTTACTCGCCATCATTTGACTCCCAATTCCAAATTCTTATTGAATTCCAATTCCACTATCTGCCATGGCCTCAAACCCAGGCTCTCAGAACATTACCAGGGTCTCTGTATTAACAGGATCACAACAACATCAACGGGCTATCACTTCCCCAATAAGGTCAGAGACCTTGAAAGCATCAGTTGGCCAGGTGTCCAGTTTCTGGTCAATGATTCTGAATGGAAACATGTAAAGACATTCCGTGAGGACAGAATCATCTTCGATTACAATTTGGACTACGACCCATTTTATATTCAAATAACACATGAACAAAGTACCAGAAAGATACTGACACACATAAAACTCTGACAGCAACAATCAACACCAAAGGGCAGGGGAAGGACTGAAATTCGGTTGACTATCTAGTAAATGGATCGGGGCAGCACAGTGGTGATCACTGCTGCCTCACAGCATCAGGGACCCGGGTTCGATTCCACCCTCGGGCGAATGTCTGTGTGGAGTTTGCACATTCTCTCCGTGTCTGCATGGGTTTCCTCTGGGTGCTCTGGTTTCCTCCCATAATCCAAAGCTGTGCAGGTTAGGTGAATTGGCCATGCTAAATTGCCCATGGTGTTAGGTGCATAAGTCAGAGGGAAATGTGTCTGGGTGAGTTACTCTTCGGAGAGTCAGTGTGGAAGGGCCTGTTTCCACACTGGAGGGAATCGAATCTAAAGATCTTACATAAATGGTTGATTTTACGTAGTTAAGTACTGATGTCATTTTGTTGGCCAACAGAGCTGTGGCTGAAGTCAGTTTATAAAATAATAATTGGAACTGTCGTGAGTAATTAAACTCATGAAGCAAGCACTTGTTTATAATATGTCAGCAAATCCCTATCAATTCCAACACAACCATTATTCCTGCACTATTCACTGCCACGTGAACAAGATTGATAGATACCTTTATGATTCAAATAGCAATGAAACATTTATCTATCAAACTGTTAAGTTAATCAGCTCACACTAGACATGGGTTCAATGCTCACCTCCAACTGCAATATATAAATTACAGATAAAATTACGAAGACACTGGAGAAACGTTATAGCAATATGAAAGGGGAGAGTTGTATAATACCTATCAATACTAAGTTATCCACCTTGCAAACTCTCTTTCTTCTTCCAAGATTCATCTTATCACCTTCTATAGCATCAGCTGCTCTAATATCTCCACACACGGTCAGAAGTCACACAATATCAGGTTATAGTCCTGCTGCTCCAAAAGCTTATGATTTCAGATAAACCTGTTGGACTATAACCTGGTGTCATGTTCTGACCTTATCCACCCCAGCCTAACACCAGCACCACCACACCATCTCCACATATGGCTTGGTGACAACTTTTTTACAATGTCTGAATTGTCTTGGGATATTTTGTTGTGTTAAAGAGGCCACATGAATGGAAATTGTTTTCACTGTAATTTATCGCATTTTAATGCATTCCACTAACACTTTCCACTCCTAAGCAATACTGATAGGGCACTTAGCAAAAACAAACTCAGCCCAGGATGCTATTTACTTTATCGACAAGAGATTATTTTTGGGTGAACCGGTCTGTGTGACACAATTACAGTGAACTTGGATCTGAAAGGAAATTATTGGCTCGATTTGTTGTTTATTGTTGCAGATGATATGTCGTGCTGATTTCCAGTGTCCATCTCCAGCCAGTGGTTATCTTGCAGTGACTTGTGTTATGTTAAACAAACAGAAATGTGAAGTTTACATTCTTTGTAACAAAATTGTGAAGTTGTGAATTTCAATTGTTTCTGTTATCAGTTACAATGCTAATCATTTGATAAGGAAAGGTGATGGTCCAGTAGTGTTATCGCTAGACTGTTAATGCAGTGACCCAGGTAATGTTCTGGGGACTTGGGTTTGAATCTCACCACAGTAGATATTGGAATTTGAATTCAATAAGCATCTGGAGTTAAGAGTTTTATGATGAACATGAATCCACCATTGGGAAAAATCCATCCCTAATGTCCTTTAGGGAAGGAAATTGCCATCCTTATGTGGTCTGGCCTACATGTGACTGCAGACCCACAGCAATGTGGTTGACTCTTAACTGCCCTCTTGGCAATTAGGGTTAGTCAAAATATACTGGCCTAGCCAAAGCTGCCCTCATCCCATAAATGAATTTTTACAAAGAGGCATCCATGTTGTCACGCGCAGAGATAGTTATCCAGACAAAGCAACAGATCTGAGGAGGTGATGCATCTGACAATTGCTAACTTCAGGAGATGGGGAGATACTAAACAAGTATTTTGCATCAGTGTTTACGGGAGAAGGATATGGAAGGTATAGAACGTGGGAAATAATTAGCAACATCTTGAGAAATGTCCACATTACAGAGGAGGGCCTGTTGGATGTCTTAAAACACATAAAGGTGGATAAATCCCCCGGACCCGATCAGATGTACTCTAGAAGTGATTGTTGGGTCTCACGCTGAGATATTTGTATCATCGAAAGTCACAGGTGAGATATCAGAAGACTAGAGGTTGGCTAACGTGGTGCCACTATTTAAGAAAGGTGGTAAGGACAAGCCAGGGAACTATAGACCAGTGAGCCTGACATCAGTGGTGGGCAAGTTGTTGGAGGGAATCCTGAGGGACAGGACTTATATGTATTTGGAAAGGCAAGGACTGATTAGGGATAGTCAACATGGCATTGTGCATGGGAATTCATGTCTCACTAACTTGATTGTGGTTTTTGAAGAAGTAATGAAGAGGATTGTTGAGGGCAGAGTGGCAGATGTGATCTATATGGACTTCAGTAAGGCGTTCAACAAGGTCCCTTGTGGGAAACTGGTTAGCAAGGTTAGATCACATGGGATACAGGAAGAACTAGCCATTTAGATACAAAACTGGCTCAAAGTAGAACACAGAGGGTGGTGGTGTAGGGTTGTTTTCAGACTGGAGGCCTGTGACCAGTGGAGTGGCACAAGGATTGGTGCTGGGTCCACTACTATTTTCATTTATATAAATGATTTGGGTGTAAACATAGGAGGTATTGTTAGTAAGTTTGCAGGTGACATCAAAACTGGAGGTGTAGTGGACAGCAAAGAAGGTTACCTCAAAGTACAACGGGATCTTGATCAAATGGGCCAATGGGCCAAGGAGTGGTGGATAGAGGTTAATTTAGATAAATTTAGATGAAGTGCTGCAGTTTGGAAAGGCAAATCAGGGCAGGACTTATACACTTAATGGGGAGGCCCTGGAGAGTGTTGCTGAACAAAGAGACCTTGGCGTGAAGGTTCATAGTTCCCTGGAAGTGAAGATACAGGTCAATAGGATAATGAAGAAGGCATTTTGTATGCTTCCTTTACTGAGTACAGCAGTTGGGAGGTCATGTTGCGGCTGTACAGGACATTGGTTAGGCCACTGTTGGAGTATTGCATACAATTTTGATCTGTCTGCTCGATTTTGTAAAACTTGAAATGGTTCCGAAAAGATTTGTGAGGATGTTGCCAAGGTTGGAAGGTCTGAGCCATTGGGGGAAGTTAAATAGGCTGGGGCTATTTCCCTGGGAGTGTCAGAGGCTGAGGGGTGACCTTATAGAGGTTTATAAAATCATGAATGGCATAGATAGGGTAAATAGTCAAGGTCTTTTCTCTGAGGTGGGGGAGTCCAAAACTAGAGGGCAAACATTTAAGGTGAGAGAGGAAACATTTAAAAGGAACCTAAGGGGCAACCTTTTCACTCAGAGGGTGATTTGCATATGGAATGAGCTACCAAAGGAAGTGGTGGAGGCTGGTACAATTACAACATTTAAAAGGCACCTGGATGGGAATTTGATTAGTAAAGGTTCAGAGGGATATGGGCCAAGTTCTGGCAAATGAGTCTAGATTAATTTAGGGTATCTGGTCAGAATGGGCAAGTTGGATTGAAGTGTCTGTTCCTGAGCTGTATGACTCGATGTGATCTGACTGGTGCCTTGTATATTTTGAGAAACCTTCTTATTTTTATAGTCCATTCCCTTAGAAATAAAGACCAACATTCTAGTTGCCTTTCCTCTAATCTGCTGAATTTGGATCCTTAAGATTCATGCATGAGGACTCCTGTAACCCTCTGTTCTGTAGCCGTCTGCAGTCCTTCTCCATTTAAATAATATGCCGTTTCTTTATTCTTCCTGCCAAAACCTCCCATTTCCCAATCCATTGGGTTAAAGTGACTGTGCTCCATCCATCTTCCTGACAGCTCAATACCTCGTTCATAAATGGATCTATCAGTACCACAGCACCAAGGTGAGTGGGAGTTGGAGTCAGTCCTTTACATGACAGGCTCCTGTGTATTTATATGACTACCCCCTTGTCACATGAGGGTTATTGTCTGCCTGTAGTACTCCACCATTCTCTCATTTCAGTGACAGCTCAAACATCTCATTTTGGTAATTGCATTTAATTGATGTGATGTTTTCCCAAATGGCAAGGTTTCCAACATCATTAACTCATCATTGCTTATATCTATTACTCAGGTAAGGCCTTGAGTCATTGAAACAGACCTTTGCAGCTCATTCACCTGATTATGGCAGGTTTGCTGTGTAAACAGAGATATCAGTCTCTTTTCAGTCAGACTGAATTATCTCAATGTGATTTAACACAGTCGACCTCCCCCTCAAATCCATGACGTCCATTGTTCAGGTGATCTCACTTCCTTCTTAGCACCAATGGCTCTGGTAATCATTGTGACATATGGATTTTGTGACGTTAAATACGCTCCTGGACAGCCAACTCTACCCATTACGTTCATACACTGTTTGCTTAAGATGCAGTTGATACATGTGCCATGGCTTAACAATAGCTCGTTACTACAGCTACAGCTCAAGAACACTACAATATTCTGTGACCTCTCTAGTACCTGAATAGAGGGGGGAACAAAGTGGAGGTAATTTGAGGGACCAACTGGCCACAGTTCAGTGAGTTTCTCCAATAAATAACTGCACCACATGGAACAAAAAAACTGATTGGTATCATACCTGGTTTCAGTCTGCACCTACTGAGCTGATTTCTCACAGGTTTACAATGGGTGGCTATACTTTATCATCGGTATTGCGGAATTACAGGTATAAAAACCATCCAGGGCTTCCTTAATTCATGATCTAGAAATCCCTGCCAGAGTGGGTTCATGGTTCTATAGTGGATTGAAGACAAATCGATGTTTAGGGCAAACAAGCCCGTTGATAGTTACCAACAAGTGGTTGGACAGGAAGGGACTGAGAGAAAGAGCATGTAGGAACTAAGGCTTCAGATGGCAAATGTGTGAAAAAGGATTTCAGAGCATGAGCTAAGACTGGCGTTTTCATGGAGATGGAAGTAGATGATGTAATGATGCGATAGAGAAAGCTTCTCTCACTGGGGTTCCTCAGGTTGCAGACAGCTACTTTCCGTCTGAGTCAGAAATGGATTGGGTTCAGGAGCAGAAGGGCAGTGATTACTCAAAACCGAAGGCTTAGTCTTCACAATGGGAGAAGCAACGGAGGAGTGGCATTAATGCAAGATCCTGGAAACCTGGGTTCAAGTCCCGTCATGGCACATGGAAAACAAATTCAATAAAAATCTGGAATTAGGACTCCAATGGTGGCCATGAAACCGACGTTGATTGTCAGGAAAAATGAAACTGGTTGACTAATGGCCTTTAGGGAAGGAAATCTGCCATCCTTACCTAGTCTGGCTTACATGTGACTCCAGACCCACAGCAACATGATTGACTCTTAACTGCCCTCTGCTAATTAGGGATGGACAATAAATGTTGGCCTGGCCAGCGATGCCCACATCCTGTGAGTGAATTAAAAATCTTTGATTTGGGCAGTTTCTAGTTGATCCTTGAGTGTTGTATTGGCAAAGAAGAACCTTGCATATGATTCTAATGTGGTCAGATTTTGCCCCTATTAATGTCTAACGAAGCTTACATGGTGTCATGATGATGGGTCAAAACCTTGAAGTTATTTATGAGCTTGTGAACAACCGCTGTAGCCAAAAGGTGGCTATAAATTCAGTGACTGTCTGGCATTGTCCTTTTGTGCACCCATGGAATGTCACACCTAAACAGAATCAGGAAAACTTCAAACAGAAAGAATAAATAGGAAGAGGCAGAGCAAAGTCACACTCCCACAGATTGTGTTTGCTTCCAGGGAGACACAAAACAATGGGGTTAAAAACCAACTATACCTGCTGATTTGTGTCTGGATTAGTGGGTGCTGGATGAGCACAGCAGTTCAGGAGCATCCGAGGAGCAGTAAAATCAGCGTTTCGGGCAAAAGCCCGTCGATTTTACTGCTCCTCGGATGCTGCCTGAACTGCTGTGCTCTTCCAGCACCACTAATCTAGAATCTGGTTTCCAGCATCTGCAGTCATTGTTTTTACCCTGCTGATTTGTATGTACTAATGGTCTGGCATAACAGTATGAATCATACTTAACAGTATGAATTATACATAACAGTATAAATCTAGTGTGCTCTGAAGGTCATAGCTTGAAGACAGCCATTAAATTATCCAGGTTTGTTCAATGTGTCATTTCAGTTGCATGACACTGTAATCTTTTGCTGTAAATTCTCTGTCTTACGACCTTAGACTCCACAAGCACCTGACAAAGAAGCAGCACTCTGAAAGCTTGTGCTTCCAAATAAACCTGTTGGACTATAACCTGGTGTTGTGTGATTTTTAACTTATACTGGATTAGTGGTGCTGGAAGAGCACAGGAGTTCAGGCAGATCCAACGAGCAACGAAATCGACGTTTCGGGCAAAAGCCCTTCTACTTTGTCCACCCCAGCCCAACACCAGCACCTCCGCATCCCCCTGCACTGCTGGTGAAAAGGAAAAGACGCTTTCTCTCTCTGAGAGCTGCAGATACCGTCTAAAAGAACCTAGACAAAGGAATTTCCATCAACTTACAAAGCCACAAATCTCAAAACTGACTTCTCAGTCAGCATTCTTAATGTTACTGTTACCATCCAATATAACAGTTTTAGCACTGAGAAATAACTTAATAATAATCTTTATGAATGATTCAGAGACTTCTTTTTTTAACTTGTATCTGTGCATGTGTATTTGGTAATTGTTTCTTCTGCTTAGTAACTAATAAACTCACTCTTTTGTTAACTCAAGAAAGCTTAGTTAAATTGTGACATAGAGTCGTACAGCACAGAAACAGACCCTTCGGTTCAACCAGTCCATGCTGACCATAATCCCAAACTAAACTAGTCCCATCTGCCTGCTCCTTGCCCATATCCCTCCAAACCTTTCCAATTCATGTATCCATCCAAATGTCTTTCAAACATTGTAATTGTACCCGAATTCACCTCTTCCTCAGGGAGTTCATTCCACAAGCAGACCAGCACGTGTATAACAACATTGGCCCTCAAGTCTTTTTAAAAGCCTCTCACCTTAAAAATGTGCTCCATGTCTTGAAATCCACTACCATTCACTCCATCTATTCCCCTCATTATTTTATAAACCTCCATGAGGCCACCTCTCAACCTCCTACGCTCCAGTGAAAAAAGTCCCAGTGTATCCAGCTTTTCTTTATAACTCAAACCTTCCATACCTGGCAATACCCTGGTAAATCTCTTCTGAACCGCCTCTAGTTTAATAATATCCTTCCTATAACAGAGTGACCAGAACTGGACACAGTGTTCCAGAAAAGGCCTCATCAATATCCTGTGCAACTTCAAATGACATCCCAACTGCTACACTCAAATGATTGAGCAATGAAGGCAAGCCTGCCAAATGCCTTTTTAACCACCCTGTTTACATGTGACACAAACTTTGGAGAATTGTGTAACTTCACCCCCAGCTCCCTTTGCTCTACACTATCCTACCATTAATGGTATAAATCTTGTCCTCACATTTATCCAGATTGAACTCCATCTGCCATTTTTCAGCCTGGGAGAAAGTTATTCACAAGGGCTGGGATTGTTTGCAAATTAACCTTGTGAATTTGTGGGAGGGGGGAACAGCACTGGACAGTGAGGGAGATTGGTGAACAAAGGACAGCCATTTCATTTCTCATCGTGCAACAATTTAACAATCTCCCCAAAGGACATTAAATGAACAAAATGGGTTCTTACAACTGGTAGTGGTTATTGTCACCATTAATAAAACTGAGTTTTAATTCCAGATTCATTGACTGAATTTTAATTCCAGCAGCTCAAAGGGGATTTGAACTAACATCCTCAGATTAGTGCCGTACATTGCCAGCATTGCCACAGCACGGTGGCTCAGTGGTGAGTATTGTTGCCTCACAGCATGAGCGAATCTGGGATCAATTCCACCCTCAGGTGACTGTGTGGAGTTTGCACATTCACTCTGTGTCATTCTTCCTACAATTCAAAGATGCGCAGGTTAGGGCGGATTGACCATGCTAAATTTCCCGTAGTGTCCAGAGGTGTAGAAAAATGCAGAGTTATAGGGTAAGAGGTGGATTTAGGTGGGTTACTATTCAGAGGGTTGGTATGTTCTTGATGGGCTGAATGGTCTGCTTCCATACTGTAGGGGTTCTGTGATTTTTATGATCTCCCCAGTGTGTCCTTGCCTGTGATTTCCTGTCAGTTCCCTGAATTGTGATTTTATTGCCATAGTGAATCCCTTCCGACTGCAGGGAAAGAGAAACGGAAGATGGAAAAAATATCCTTCAATGTCACTTGGGGACTGGACTGTAAGCATGTAAATAATTGACAGAAACCGGTTTCTCGATATCCCAAATATAGCTGCAAGTGAATTGATACACAATGTACAATGACATATTCAGTTTACAACATCATAGGCTTTCCTGGAGCTTTCCTGATAAACTGCCAGAAAAAGACCAATAGCTGGACGCACTCTGCATCAACCAGATGAAATCATGCCAGACTTCAAGCCAATTCTTTCACAATCCTCAGGGTGAGGCTTGGACTCTAACTGCACTTAGAATATTTGTAAAATCTTCCCTTCCTTGTTAAAGTGAAAGTGTGTCATTGAGCAGTTTATTCAAAGGCAACCTGCATTTAAGTAGCACCTCGCATTTTGCAAAATGCCCCACCAAATTATTTCACAAAAGGGTGACCAGACAAACCTTGCGGACAACCTCATGAAGAGGAGTCCAGAACGAGAGGGCACAGGTTTAGGGTGAGAGGGGAAAGATATAAAAGGGACCTAAGGGGCAACTTTTTCACACAGAGAGTGGTGCATGTGTGGAATAAGCCACCAGAGGAAGTGGTGGAGGCCAGTACAATGACAACATTTAAAAGGCATCTGGATGGGGACATGAATAGGAAGGGTTTAGAGGGGTATGGGCCAGTGCTGGCAAATGGGACTAGATTGGGTTGGGATAACTGGTCGGCATGGACAAGTTTGACTGAAAGGTCTGTTTCCATGGTGTACATCTTTATGATTCTATGACTCTATACCAGGGAAGAGATCAGAAATATTTGGAATTAGGAATCTAATGCTGGATCATGAGACCATTGCCAATTATCGGTAAAACTCATCTGGTTCACTAGTGTCCTTTCAGGAAAGAAATTCCCATTTTTATCTACAAGTGAGTACAGACCCACAGCAATGTGGGGTTGACTCTTAACTGTCCTCTGGGCATTTAGGGATGGGTATTAAACGCTGGTCTAGCCAATGACATCCAGATCCTGTGAATTAATTTTTAAAATCAGTACGTAGAGGGAAGGTGAGTGAATGAGATTACCCCCCACATATCAGGCCTTGTTAATACACAATCAGCTATTACACACCAGTCCTGAGGTAGGGGGTCACTTGACCCAAAACATTAACTCTGATCTCTCTCCACAGATGCTGCCAGACTTGCTGAACTTTTCCAGAAATTTCAGTTTTTGTTTGTGATAAGGTTTAGGTGTGAGTTAAGACACAGGCCAAGTTTACAATGACCTCAAGATTTACTGAGTCATGGACAGACAGGAGGCTGATCAGGTCAGTGGTTGCTCACATGAAGTCTAGAAATATCCCAAGATATCTCTAGTGCTATGCCTGAGAGTTTCAGCAGCTAATGAACTGGGGCAGGATGGAGTCAGGCAATGGGATCAAGGGGGAAATGGGAGTCTTGGTAATGGTTGAAAATGTGGTTGCAAATTCAACACATTTTAACAGTAAAAAATATCTATTAGTATATTTTTATTTTGACAGAGTGAGGACTACAATACACCCCAGTGAAAAAGTGTCCTCCTCATTCAATTTATTGCTTCCAACTGTACCAAGGCATTACGAAAGTTTGCATGCAGAATTTATCAGTTGGATATAGTGGATTGACCTCTTGACGCTATATTCTATGCGCAATCCTCCTTCCCATGACAAGTCTACGAAGGTCAGGTGGGGTTTATAATCACAACCGATCCATCTCAAAGGGCTTCTGTAAAATCTAACCCTGCATGCTTTCACCTCATTAAAGGAGTAAAGAATGTGGATGTGGCTAGATTAAATAACATGAAATTATCTTGCAGTTTGCATTTACATGGTAGTCTAACCCTCCGCCCCTGAGATTGTGGCAAAGGTTTCCAAGACTTTCCATGGCCTGAAATGACCTCACGGCTAAACCCGCTGCCCGGAATAAATGCGAGGAGTTGATCAGTCCATTCTGTGGTTTCTGTATATTCAGCTGTGGCTTTCCTGGCAGCTGGGTTATGTGCCTATGTGACTCGGCTCAGGTTCCTCTCCCTGCTGCTTGGCTTCAGGTCCTTCTCAGACAGCCTAGGCTAAGATCCCAGCTCAGATTACACAGGGTGAGCACACACCTCAGCAGTGTAAAGCAGCCTCTTGCTTGGACTGTGTTGATGAATTATTTAATAAAATTTGTCTTTGTGTGGTGACAATTTTGAGTAAAAAGTATAAGGCATACTTAAACCTTTAGCGAGGACCAAAATGTTGTCATTATTATAAGGGAGATCCCTTATTATAGGGGAGATAAGGGAGACTGGGGTGTACAAAGTTAAAAATCACACAACACCAGGTTATAGTCCAACAGGTTTAATTGGAAGCACTAGCTTTCGGAGCGACGCTTCTTCACTACCACCTGATGAAGGAGCATCGCTCCAAAAGCTTGTGTGTGTTTCCAAATAAACCTGTTGGACTATAACCTGGTGTTGTGTGATTTTTAACTTTATTATGAGGGAGATGCCTAATTTCCCCTTACTCCTCAACAACTCCCCTCCAAACCCTGATCTGAAACTAAACTCCCTACCCACCTGGGACCTGACAGCCCTCACTCTGCTCCAGACCTGGCACCCTCTTCCTGATGAAGGGCTTTTGCCCAAAACGTTGATTTTCCTGCTCCTCGGATGCTGCCTGACATGCTGTGCTTTTCCAGCACCACTCTAATCTTGACTCTAATCTCTAGGCCGCCGACTTGCGGAACATTTCAGGGAACACCTCTGGGACACCCGCACCAACTAACCAAACCGCCCCGTGGCTGAACACTTTAACTCCCCCTCCCACTCCGCCAAGGACATGCAGGTCCTTGGCCTCCTCCATTGCCAGACCCTGACCACACGACGCCTGGAGGAAGAGCGCCTCATCTTCCGCCTAGGAACCCTCCAACCACACAGGATGAATGTAGATTTTCAAAGTTTGGGAGAAGATTTGTAGCTCGGGTGCTCGTTGTTGTGGTTGTGTTCGCCAAGCTGGGAGTTTGTGTTGCAGACGTTTCGTCCCCTGTCTAGGTGACATCCTCAGTGCTTGGGAGCCTCCTGTGAATGTAGATTTCTCCAGCTTCCTCATTTCCCCTCCCCCCAGCTTAACTCAGTCCCAACCCCCGGAATCAACACTGCCCTCTTGACCTGAAATCTTCTTCCCGACCTCTCCGCCCCCACCCCCTCTCCGGCCTATCACCCTCACCCTCACCTCCTTCCACCTATCATATTCCCAGTGCCACTCCCCCAAATTCCCCCCCCCCCCACTACCTTTTATCTCAGCCCACTTGGCACACCAGCCTCATTCCTGAAGAAGGGCTTATGCCCGAAACATCGATTCTCCTGCTCCTCGGATGCTGCCTGGCCTGCTGCGCTTTTCCAGCGCCACATTTTTCAACTCTAATCTCCAGCATCTGCAGTGCCCACTTCTGCCTACCCTTTTCATCCCCACACTCTCTCCCTTCCCCCTGCTCCAGACTTGAAATGCCACTCCAACACCAACCCCATCCACCATCCACCAGATCCAAGCCCACACATCCTGAGATCTGACATTCACCATGCCCCCATTTCTCCCACCCACCCTGACCCTGCCCTAACCACTGCGTCGCTTGGATTGTACCCAAGATGGCACCTTGCGTTGGTGACATTGCTACATTGTAACTAATCTTGGAATGGGAGAAGTTGTAGCTCAGCACATTTACCTAAAATGGTGGCGACTTATAAACTTTTCACTGTACTCATTTGAGTACATGTGACAATGAAGCTAATTCAATTCAATTCACTTACCTGACCCGCTTGTCACCTGGCATCCTGCCCCATACCCACTTGACCACCTATCCCATGCGGCATCCCACCCCAAACTAGCACCCTACCCTCGGAGTGCCTGAACAGCATACTCAGTTTTATGTAAGTACCACATGTCAAAGTGACTCTGGACATTTACGTTTCAGAACGCAGCAGCTGATTGCTGTGGAGAAAGGGAAAGTGATTTGCCTCATACCACTGCCCCCACCCTGCACAAATAGTTGGGAATGGTCAGAATGCAGGTACGACTCCAAGTTCTAAAGGAGGCTTGATCGAAATCGTCTGTCAAAAACGAGAAGCGCTCTCCTTTTGCAAAATACAAGGGGCAACCTGTGAGAGAGAGATTGCTACTCTCTGGAAAATCCAACAGGAAGTTTCTCTGGCCTAAATTTCAAGGCCCATGAAGCAGGCAGCTATGTCACAGCAAGTTTGCTGAGCGAGTTTACAGGAAAACTACATAAGATAAATGATCAACTGGAAAGGTTTCACAGTGCCGGCTGTATTTAGAATACTGTGTACAGTTCTGGGCGCCACATTACCAAAAGGATGTGGACGCTTTGGAGAGGGTGCAGAGAAGGTTTACGAGGATGTTGCCAGGTAAGGAAGGTGCTAGCTATGAAGAGAGGTTGAGTAGGTTAGGTTTGTTTTTGTTATAAAAAAGAAGATTGAGGGGCAACCTGATTGAGGTTTTCAAATCCATGAAGGGTATAGACAGGGTGGATAGAGACAAGCTTTTTCCCAGGGTGAAGGATTCAATAATGAGAGGTCACGCTTTCAAGGTGAGAGGTGGAAAGTCTAAAGGGGTAAGTACTTCACACAGAGGGTGGTGGGTGTCTGGAATGCCAACAGAGGTGGTAGAGGCAGATACGGTAGATTCATTTAAGATGCATCTGGACAGATGCATGAGTAGGTGGGGAGCAGAGGGATATAGATGCTCAGGAATTGGACGACAGGTTTAGACAGTAGATTTGGATCGGCTCAGGCTTGAAGGGCCAAAGGGCCTGTTCCTGGGCTGTAAATTTTCTTTGTTCTTTGTTCTAACCCTCCAAAGAGTAACCCAACCAGACCCATTCTCCTACATTTACCCCTGACGAATGCACCTAACCTGTACATCCCTGAACATTGCAGGCAATTTAGCATGGCCAATTCACCTAACCTTCCCATCTTTGGATTGTGGAAGGAAACTGGAGCACCCGGAGGAAACCCACGCAGAAGAGGGAGAATGTGCAAACTGCACACAGAGGCAGGAATCAAACCCAGATCCCTGGCGCTGTGAGGCAGCAGTGCTAACACTGAGCCACCATCTCATGGTTGTCCCTGGTTAGTGCTAAATTAGTGATAATCTCAGCTCAAGCATAAAATCCTCACCGTAAGCACAGTACCACACAACTGTCACAGTGCAGGAGGAGGTCATTCAGCCCTTTATGTCTGCACTGGTTCAATAACCTTGTGGCAATCTCTGACCTTTTCCCCATCCCTCCTGATATTTCTATTCAAATAATTATCCAATGCTGTCTCGAATTCCTCAACTGAACCTGCCTCCACCACAATCCCAGGCAGTGCATTCCAAACCCTAACTACTCACTGCGTGAAAAGGTTTTTCATTCTCAAACCATCCTTGCTTCTTTTGCACATTACTTTAAATCTCTGCCCTCACATCTTTGTTTGTTTTATGACTGGTTCTCTCTATCTACTCTGTCCATTAGACATGATCGAATGACAGAGCAGACTCAATGGGCCGAATGGCCTCATTCTGTTCCTATTTCTTATCTATCACCCCTTTGAAAAAATTGAATCAAGACATTTCAACAACCACATCTTGAGAATGAATACAGTTTAAGAAAAAGTCCCTGGAATCTTTCTTTCAGTACACCCAGGTTTTTCTATTCTGCTGCCCTAGCATTGTTCCAGATTTACCTTCTCAACCTGAATAACTATTTATACAGTTCTCCAGGTGCCTAAGCAACACGTCCTTGGAAACTGAACAATGCTGAAGACCAAACAACCCTGTCAAGTCAACAAGAATAATACCCAATAATTCATGATTAAATTGCCAACTAATTTAACAATACCTTTTTTTTTGCCAATTGTCACTTTGAATGTTAATGTGTTGAATGATGAGCCAACCAAGGCTAATTGGTCTCACTTGGCTGTATCCTTGACAAATTAGATCGCAACCACACATACTTGTACCTTTTATTTTAAAATTCATATTGAGTACCTTATTCCTGTTTATGTTGAACTTCATTTATCACATCCAATTATGCATGAACCCGGCAGAATATTTTACAGTAGATCTTCACTGCTTCGCAGTCCCCCAGAGAGTATTACTGTGTTCAGACTGGAAAACCAGACCATTTATAATTTCTAAACTGGAGATCTGAAACAGAAATTGCTGGCGAAACTCAGCAGGTCTGCCAGCATCTGTGGGAAGAAAGCAGAGTTAATACTTCAAGTCCAGTGAGTCTTCATCTGAACTGACAATTCTGTTTTTTGAAGCAATTCTGATTTCTCTTCACAGATGCTGCCAGACCTGCTGAACTGTTCCAGCAACTTCTGTTTTTGTTTCTGATCTACAAAGTTAGATTAGATTAGATTAGATTACTTACAGTGTGGAAACAGGCCCTTCGGCCCAACAAGTCCACACCGCCCTGCCGAAGCGCAACCCACCCATACCCCTACATCTACCTCTTACCTAACACTACGGGCAATTTAGCATGGCCAATTCACCTGACCTGCACATCTTTGGAGTGTGGGAGGAAACCCACGCAGACACGGGGAGAATGTGCAAACTCCACACAGTCAGTCGCCTGAGGCGGGAATTGAACCCGGGTCTCTGGCGCTGTGAGGCAACAGTGCTAACCACTGTGCCACCGTGCTGTTCTTTTGATTTTTAATTCAGTTTTTTGTTTCATATATAATTTGTGTCATTTACTTGAAATGAATGTCACTTGTACGAAGTACTGCAGAGAAAACAAAAATGATGAACTTTCAAATTCATAATTATTTCACGTGATATTAAATTTCTGTTTCGGTCAACATATATGTTTTGGTCAACATTTTACATAAAGGGCCTTATTCCAAAATAATACTCAACTTTTTTTTAGATTAGATTAGATTCCCTACAGTGAGGGAACAGGCCCTTCGGCCCAACAAGTCCACACCGACCCTCCGAAGAGTAACCCACCCAGACCCATTTCCCTCTGACTAGTGCACCTAACGCTATGGGGAATTTAGCATGGCCAATTCACCTAACCAGCACATCTTTGAACTGTGGGAGGAAGCCAGAGCAACTGGAGAAAACCCACACAGACATGGGGGTCTTCCTCTCTTTGTTTCCTCTCTTTTTCCTGAAATTCAATATTCAGCATATTCTGATTTACAGAATATCCAATTTTTAAGAAAGGTATTATTTTGTGATGCAACAATTTGGGGTCAGTTTTCATCATCTCCACCTGGAATCAGGTAGATAACATTTTCCCAACATTTCAACATCAGCATTGCAGTTCACCCCATTCTGAAAGCTATCTTTTTTAAAAAAGCCTTGCATCTACTTAGCACCTCTCCAGCCAACAGATTACTTCTGGGAGTGTAATCATTATTGCTGCATAGCAAACATAGCAATTTGAATGCAGCAAACCCTCGCAATCAGTGATGAGATAATGGCCAGATAATCTGTTTCCTATGATGTTGATTGAGGAATTAATATTAGCCAGGAAACAGGAGAACTCCTCTACCCTTCAACAAAATAATGCCAATGGATCATTTTGGCCGATTCGGTTTACCATCTCATCCAAAAAGATGCCACTTTCAACATGCAGCCCTCCCCTCCATTCTGGGTGGATGTATCAGCCTGTGATCTAGGGCTATGTTGTATTTAAAACAGCTAATGTTTCAAGCACTGACAATTTTCCAACTGCACTGATTCCGGAATGACATGGTTTCTCAGTGGTTAGCACTGCTGCCTCATAGCACCAGGGACCAGGGTTGGATTCCAGCCTCGGGTGACTGTCTGTGTGGAGTTTGCACATTCTCCCAGTGTCTGCGTGGGTTTCCTCCGGGTGCTCCAGTTTCCTCTCACAGTCCAAAGTTGTGCAGGTCAGGGTGGATTGGCCATGCTAAATTGTCCATAGTATCCAGGGATGTTCGAGCTCGGTGGATTGGCCACGTGAAGTGCAGGAATAGGATGAGCTTTGGTGGAATGCTCTTCAAGAGAGTTAGTGTGGACTTGATGGGCTAAATGGCCTGCTTCCACACTGTAGGGATTCTATGATTCAGCAACTGGTCTGCACCAGCCATCATCTCAGAGTCAGTAACAAGTTCTGTGATTTAACATTTCTAAAGGCAGAAGGAATCCTATCTTCTCTTTGCCTCAAGCTCCCATCTTTTGATTTGTTCAGTTTTCAAGCACAAATTTAACTTCACACCGCTCATGTGTCATGAGCTATTACAATCTGGCATTGTGTCTAACCATTTCATTCTGTCAGTCCACACAAGGCAAACGATCATATCAATCAGAATGGTATAATGATCAATAACCCTATAATGATTGATTAACTCCGTGGGTTAGTTTGTATTTGTAAAACAGTAAAACACATTATAAGTTATGATGTGAACATTAGAGCAAATTGGCCAATTTGTGTGTGTGCAGCCACAACATTGTTCACATGTGCACATGGAATTCTTAAAGGTGAATTCTCTTAAAGGCAAGGTGCATGTACGACGTGCAGTGCCATTAATCAAAATACGGACCATGAAAATGTTCCCATAGTCTGCACAGTGAATGCAATTGCCAAGGGGAGTATAGGAACGATCAAACCAAAAAGGACAAGAATCATTTAGAATGCTATCTACCATCTGAGTAGTCACAGGATATAGTGGTATTGGGAAATCTGGGAAATTAACCTGTATTGGTCCATCACAAACCCAAACAAGATAAGAAAAACCACACAGTTTGGAATGTCACCTTTTCCTCCCAATCCAGCCACACTTAGCATATATCATGTTTCAAATGACTCACCAATTGTACAATTGCTGCAAAAAAAATTCCAATTGAATAAATCATTAACTGAGTCTGTTCTCTCCCAGAATTGGCCTCACTCCGATACGTCTTTAAAATCTACCATCCCCATCTCTTTCATTATTAACACAACATGTAAATAGATAAAAGCATAAGTGGTTCTGTGATTTCAGATGAAATGCTAAGCCACGTTTCCTATTGAAAGGTTTCTTTCTGTGAGACACTGATTACGTTTAATCACAGGTTATTTTCTCCTCTCTGCTTAGCAGAAGGGTTTCTGGCATGTACTCAGATTGGTAATGTTTGCATTGCATGTTTACATGGTAATGCCTGTTTGTATTGAATGGGCGCATTGTTTGGACCAATTCTGAAGTAATTGTCTTCACAGACAACATTAATTACTTTCAGTAGCTTTGAGGGGAATTAATTAAAGGCTAGAAGTTACAGGGCTATAGGCCAAGTGCTAGGAAATGGAATTAGAATAGATATTTGCTTGATGACTGGTGTAGTAGACATGATGGGCCAAAGAGCCTCTTTCCGTGCTGTAAAATATCTCCGTTTTTAAAAACTCTGTGAAAATCATTAAAAATGGAATAAAAATCATGAAATGTTGGGAATACGCATCAGGTCAGGGAAAATCAGAACAACGGAAGGACACAGACCTGAAACAGTAACTCAGTTTCTCTCTCTACAGATGCTTCCAAACCCGTTGAGTATTTCTACCATTTTCTGCTTTTATTCCAGATTTCCAGCGTCCATTGTACGTTGTTTTTATATTAAAAATGGAGCATGCTCAACTTGTGTCACATCTCATGGTCAATGTGTCAGCAGACACTTAATGGCAGTGTTGCCAAACAAAGGGACTTTAGAGTTCGGTTCATAGTTCCTTGGATGTGGAGTCACAGATGAACAGGATAGTGAAGAAGGTGTTTGATATGTTTGCCTTTACTGGTCAGTGCAATGAATATAGGATTAGGGAGCTGTACATGACGTTGGTCAGGCCACTTTGAAATACTGCACTCAATTCTGGTCTCCCTGTTATAGGAAAGATTCAGTATGTGGATGTACCGACCAGAGAAGGTGCAAACCTTGACCTACTCTTGGGAAATAAGGCAGGGCAGGTGACTGAGGTGCCAGTGGGGGAGTACTTTGTGGCCAACAACCATAATTCTATTAGATTTAAAATAGTGATGGAAAAGGATAGACCAGATCTAAAAGTTGAAGTTCTAAATTGGAGAAAGGCCAATTTTGACGGTATTAGGCAAGAACATTTGAAAACTGATTGGGGGCAGATGCTTGCAGGTAAAGGGACGGCTGGAAAATGGGAAGCCTTCAGAAATGAGATTACAAGAATCCAGAGAAAGTATATTCCTGTCAGGGTAAAAGGGAAGGCTGGTAGGTATAGGGAATGCTGGATGACTAAAGAAATTGAGGGTTTGGTTAAGACAAACGAGGCATATGTAAGGTACAGACAGGATAGATCAAGTGAATCCTTAGAAGAGTATAAATGAAGTAGGAGTATACTTAAGAGGGAAATCAGGAGATAGCTTTGGCAAATAGAATTAAGGAGAATCCAAAGGGTTTTTACAAATACATTAAGGACAAAAGGGTAACTAGAGAGAGAATAGGGCCCCTCAAAGATCAGCAGAGCTGCATAAAATGGGGGAGATACTAAATGAGTATTTTGCATCAATATTTACTGTGGAAAAGGAAATGGAAGATAAACACTGTGGGGAAATAGATGGTGACATCTTGCAAAATGTCCAGATTACAGAGGAAGAAGTGCTGGATGTCTTGAAACAGTTAAAAGTGGATAAATCCCCAGGACCTGATCAGGTGTATCTGAGAACTCTGTGGGAAGCTAGAGAAGTGATTGCTGGGCCTCTTGCTGAGATATTTGTATCATCGATAGTAACAGGTGAGGTGCTGGAAGACTGGAGGTTGGCAAACGTGGTACCACTGTTTAAGAAGGGCGGTAAAGACAAGCCAGGGAACTATAGACCGGTGAGCCTGACCTCAGTGGTGGGCAAGTTGTTAGAGGGAATCCTGAGGGACAGGATGTACATTTATTTGGAAAGTCAAGAACTGGTTAGGGATAGTCAACATGGCTTTGTGTGTGGGAAATCATGTCTCACAAACTTGATTGAGTTTATTGAAGAAGTAACGAAGAGGATTGATGTGGGCAGAGCGGTAGAAGTGATATATATGGACTTCAGTAAGGCATTCAACAAGATTCCCCATGGGAGACTGATGAGCAAGATTAGATCTCATGGAATAGAGGGAGAACTAGCCATTTGGATACAGAGCTGGCTCAAAGGTAGAAGACAGAGGGTGGTGGTGGAGGGTTCTTTTTCAGACTGGAGGCCTGCGACCAGTGGCGTGCCACAAGGATCGGTGCTGGGTCCTCTTCCTTTTGTCATTTACATAAATGATTTGGATGCGAGCCTAAGAGGTACAGATAGTAAGTGTGCAGATGTCTCCAAAACTGGAGGTGTCATGGACAGCGAAAAAGATTACCTCAGATTACAACAGAATCTTGATCAGATAAGCCAATGGGCTGAGAAGTGGCAGATGGAGTTAAATTCAGATAAATGCGAGGTGCTGCATTTTGGGAAAGCAAATGTTAGCAGGACTTACACACTTAATGATAAGGTCCTAGGGAGTGTTGCTGAACAAAGAGACCTTGGAGTGCAGGTTCATAGCTCCTTGAAAGTGGAGTCACAGATGGATAGGATGGTGAAGAAGGCATTTGGTATGCTTTCCTTTAATGGTCAGAGTATTGAGCACAGGAGTTGGGAGGTCATGTTGCGTCTGTACAGGACATTGGTTAGGCCACTGTTGGAATATTGCGTGCAATTCTGGTCTCCTTCCTACCGGAAAAATGTTGTGAAAGTTGAAAGGGTTCAGAACAGATTTACAAGGATGTTGCCAGGGTTGGAGGATTTGAGCTATAGGGAGAGGCTGAACAGGCTGGGTCTGTTTTCCCTGGAGCATCAGAGGTTGAGGGATGACTTTCTAGAGGATTACAAAATTATGAGGGGCATGGATAGGGTAAATAGGCAAAGTCTTTTTCCTGGGGTCGGGAAGTCTAGAACTAGAGGGCATAGGTTTAGGGTGAAAGGGGAAAGATATAAAAGAGACCTAAGGGGCAACTGTTTCACACAGAGGATGGTAAGGGTATGGAATGAGCTGCCAGAGGAAGTGGTGGAGGCTGGTACAACTGCAACATTTAAGAGGCATTTGGATGGGTATATGAATAGGAAGGGTTTGGAGGGATATGGGCCGGGTGCTGGCAGGTGGGACTAGATGGGCGGCATGGTGGCACAGTGGTTAGCACTGCTGCCTCACAGCGCCGGAGACCCGGGTTCAATTCCCGCCTCAGACTGTGTGGAGTTTGCACATTCTCCCCGTGTCTGCGTGGGTTTTCTCCGGGTGCTCCGGTTTCCTCCCACAGTCCAAAAATGTGCAGGTCAGGTGAATTGCCCGTAGTATTAGGTAAGGGGTAGATGTAGATGTACATGTAGGGGTATGGGTGGGTTACGCTTCGGCGGGGTGGTGTGGACATGTTGGGCCGAAGGGCCTGTTTCCACAATGTAAGGGAAATCATGATTGGGTTGGGATATCTGGTCGGCATGGACAGGTTGGACTGAAGGGTCTGTTTCCGTACTGTACATCTGTATGACTCTATGACTCTGTGTTGTAAAACTCAAAAAGGTTCTCAAATGATTTATAAGGTTGTTGCCCAGTTTGGAGGATTTGAGCCAAAGGGAGAGGCTGGATAGGCTGGGGCTGATTTCGCTGAAGCATCAGAGACTGAGGGGTGACCTTGTAGAGGTTTAAAAACTTATGAGGGGCATGGATGGGGTAAATAGACAAAGTTTCAGAATTAGAGGACACAGGTTTAACATGACAGGGAACGTTAACCTAAGGGGTAACCTTTTCACACAGAGGGTGGTGCATGTATGAAGTGAGCTGCCAAAGGAAGTGGGGGAGGCTGGTACAATTATAACATTTTAAAGACATCTGGATGTGTATGTGAATAGGAAGATTTTCGAGGGAAATGGGTCAAATGCTGGCAAATGGGACTAGATTAATTTCGGATATCTGATCAGCATGGATAAGTTGGATTGAAGGGTCTGCTTCCTTGCTGTCCATCTCTTGAACTCTATGACTCCATACTTTAAGAGACATGTATATGAGATAATCTCTGTATCACAGCATATGTCTTGAGTGTGCTATGATCTCGTACTCCATCTTACCTTGAATCACTTCAAGCATGACACTCCACAGAAAGCCTATTCGTCTGTTGTAATGTAATAGCTTCATACAATATTAGCCCAGACACTTATATATCTGAGTTTGTTTATAGTTGTTCTATTTAATGAAAGTCTTTCGGATTCTTCAATACCACAAAATCTATACTCAGTTTCTTATGTTACGGGAGATAACAAGCATTGCTATATCAGGTAATACAACCTGTTGGAGGCAAACCTCTTCACTGAGTACTAACAAAAAGCAACAGTGGGACACACCTGCTGCACACAGACCAGAAGCAGCTCAGGTTCAACTCCTCATCTGTATGGAACAGGATAGAGGCACAAAATCTAGCCTCCGAACCTCCAACATGAGAAAGGGAACATCATCCAAACTGCCCTTTCCTGACCGCTACACCCTTTATATCACTCACTGATCCTTACATGAGAAACAGACAGTAGAGCAAGTTTACACAGGATGATCCCAATGTTAAATGACAATCAAATATAGAGTTGGTGGAACGATGAAGAGAAAACGGGAAGGATAGCATTGATAGCAGGTACCCTCCACATTACCTACTGTCAATACAGTATATTTCACTTCCTCGTGACTTCAAATGTGCCTCTTTCAGTGTTGATGCAAAGAGAGGAACTGGAGGTAGAACACGGAAGTGGTTAGTTCCCTTATATTAAAATCGACCATTCATGTATCCCAATGTGGACCAGATCACAATGTGTGACATCAAAACAGATTGAGACTTAGGCTTGATGTTATTTTGCATCTAGAAGTTCATTGGCTGTGCCTTTCAAGGAAATTGGGAAAATAATTGCATTTAATTCATTGCCAACATGGTACACAGTGTTCCGGCAAATGAAGCAATACCCTGCAATTTTACAAATGCTTAATTTCAATATATCATTGCATTGTGTTCCAAAGAGTTAGAGTTGCAAAAGCTAAGCATGTGCGAAAGCAAAATAAAAATGATGAGTTAAAAAAGAGAGCCCAGGTTTTTAACCAATGCAATGCAGCTAAGATGCACCTTCATACATACTTCATTAGTGAGTTCCTGCCGATCAGTCCTCAGGTGGTGTTCATCTTGCTGAGGTGAATTTCTTTATCCATGCCAATGATTGAGAGAACATTTCAGGGGTTTTAATATTTGGGATTTGGGCTGGTTCAAGTTAGCTGAAGGAAGAAGCTACAAAACATTGCGATAGGGATTTGCAGAACGTCTACACTTAACAGACTAAATAAGACCATAAGACCATAAGACATAGGAGTGGAAGTAAGGCCATTCGGCCCATCGAGTCCACTCCGCCATTCAATCATGGCTGATGGGCATTTCAACTCCACTTACCCGCATTCTCCCCGTAGCCCTTAATTCCTCGAGACAACAAGAATCTATCAATCTCTGCCTTGAAGACATTTAGCGTCCCGGCCTCCACTGTACTCTGTGGCAATGAATTCCACAGGCCCACCACTCTCTGGCTGAGGAAATGTCTCCGCATTTCTGTTCTGAATTTACCCCCTCTAATTCTAAGGCTGTGTCCACGGGTCCTAGTCTTCTCGCCTAACGGAAACAATTTCCTAGCATCCACCCTTTCCAAGCCATGTATTATCTTGTACGTCTCTATTAAGTCTCCCCTTAATCTTCTAAACTCTAATGAATACAATCCCAGGATCCTCAGCCGTTCCTCATATGTTAGACCAACCATTCCAGGGATCATCCGTGTGAATCTCCACTGGACACGTTCCAGTGCCAGTATGTCCTTCCTGAGGTGTGGGGACCAAAACTGGACACAGTACTCCAAATGGGGCCTAACCAGAGCTTTATAAAGTCTCAGTAGCACAACGGTGCTTTTATATTCCAACCCTCTTGAGATAAGTGACAACATTGCATTCGCTTTCTTAATCACAGACTCAACCTGCATGTTGACCTTTAGAGAATCCTCGACTAGCACTCCCAGATCCCTTTGTACTTTGGCTTTACGAATTTTCTCACCATTTAGAAAGTAGTCTGTGCTTTTATTCTTTTTGCCAAAGTGCAAGACCTCACATTTGTTCACGTTGAATTCCATCAGCCATTTCCTGGACCACTCTCCCAAACTGTCTAGATCCTTCTGTAGCCTCCCCACTTCCTCAGTACTACCTGCCTGTCCACCTAATTTCGTATCATCTGCAAACTTCGCTAGAATGCCCCCAGTCCTTTCATCCAGATCATTAATATATAATGCGAATAGCTGTGGCCCCAACACTGAACCCTGCGGGACACCGCTCATCACCGGCTGCCATTCTGAAAAAGAACCTTTTATCCCACCTCTCTGCCTTCTGTCAGACAGCCAATCCTCAATCCATCCCAGTAGCTCACCTCGAACACCATGGGCCCTCACCTTGCTCAGCAGCCTCCCGTGTGGCACCTTATCAAAGGCCTTTTGGAAGTCTGGATAGACCACATCCACTGGGATTCCCTGGTCTAGCCTACTTGTCACCTCTTCAAAGAATACCAACAGGTTTGTCAGGCATGACCTCCCCTTACTAAATCCATGTTGACTTCTTCTAATCAGACTCTGCTCTTCTAAGAATTTAGAAACCTCATCCTTAATGCTGGATTCTAGAATTTTACCAACAACCGAGGTTAGGCTAATTGGCCTATAATTTTCCATCTTTTGTCTTGATCCTTTCTTGAACAAGGGGGTTACAACAGTGATCTTCCAATCATCCGGGACTTTCCCTGACTCCAGTGACTCTTGAAAGATCTCAACCAATGCCTCCGCTATTTCCTCAGCCACCTCTCTCAGAACTCTAGGATGTATCCCATCGGGGCCAGGAGATTTATCAATTTTAAGACATTTTAGCTTTTCTAGCACTATCTCTTTTGTAATGGCAACCATACTCAACTCAGCCCCCTGACTCCCTTTAATTGTTGGGATATTACTCATGTCTTCCACTGTGAAAACTGACGCAAAATACTTGTTAAGTTCTCCTGCTATTTCCTTATCTCCCATCACTAGGCTTCCAGCATCAGTTTGAAGTGGCCCAATGTCTACTTTTGCCTGTCGTTTGTTTCTTATGTATTGAAAGATGGAACAAGAACAGAAATTGCTGGAAAAACTCAGCAGGTCTGGCAGCATCTGTGGAGAGAAATCAGAGTTTTCATTTTGGGTTATTTTGAAGGGTCACTGGACCCAAAATGTTAATTCTGCTTTCTCTCCACAGATGTTGCCAGACCTGCTGTGTTTCTCCAGCACTCTCTATTTAAAGTTTTCTGGATTTTCTCTGCAGGAAATTACTAATCTGTCCAAAATGCATCTAATTCTGTGAAATTTCTGCCACATTTGTTTTATACGTTCTGATTTAAAGGGCTAAAATCAACTCTGCAAGATGCATAGCTGCTATTGGCTATAAGGAAGTTAACAAAATCTCTGCTGCCTGTGGCACTGATTTCCAGATGTTGGGTAAAGCTGACTTGCATCACACAGGGCATGGGGAAACCTGATTTCAGTCACGTAGTTTTCTAACAACAAAAAAAATTCCTTAAGCCTATAAGTCATCAATTAGAGAATTGCTATAGAGCATTGAATTCAGACTTACTGTGAGTGGCAGTCTCCAAAGGCTGATTGTACAGTCCAAAGCAATTTTGCAGTTGCAAAGTAAACAGAGACGACTATTGGTTGCAGTGCTGGGCAGCTGTATATTTGCCAGAAACACTTCCAGGATCTGGTTTTAAGGAATAGCACATTTTTACTCAACTAGGTTACTAAGTAAACTATAATTACATTTTTCCAGTCTTACGGAGAGTATATTTGTAAAGTTATTTTTTAACTGAGAATTATCCATCAGTCAGGCAAATCACATGATACTGAATCAGATTTTTTTCCCACTTAGGACAATGAAATGGGTGCACACTGTCTGAAACATAAGGCATCCATTTCCAAAGAGTTTATTTAGATTGTATGGTGATGGGCAGCAAACTCAAAGGCTCTGTCATCAAACCGAACTGTCTTACTGTGATTTCACTTTGTTTTTAGAACCAGGTTTGTTCCAGTGCTGTCTCAGCGTAACATTATACACTGACACGGAATGGGAATATAATTCCACTTACAGTCTTGAGCTCAGTTACATTTTCTTAACTGGCAGAAATTAGATAAAGGATCAAGAATTTTACAATGATCCATTTGGAAGTTAGGAAAATTGGATTGTGGACCTCATGAAGTTTCATGCCATTTTGTCAAACATGGGTAAGGAAACCTCCTGTTGATTACCACCCGTCCACCGAGATGATGGATCTGTACTCCTCGATATTGAATGCCATTTGGAGAAAGCACAGAGAGTGGCAAGAGCCTAGAGGTTCCCCTGCGCGGAAGAATCTCAATATCCATCAGCAGGAGTTCTTGGTAGCTCCAATTCTAGCGGAGCTGGCTGATCCCTAAAGGACGTAGCTGCTAGACTGGAATAGCAGCAGATAGTGAGGGAATCAACATGAGGGAAAAATCTAATGGAGCTCACCATCAAATCATCCTCAATTCATCGATCTACCAGTGGTCCATGCATCTATTCCTGACTACGGTCTCTGGGTTCTGTTCCCGAGTATGCTCAATTTGTAAGCAAATTGCAACACAGTCCAGTACAATATAAAATATCCATTTGTAAGTACAATTGAATGTTTGTATGGCGCATCCTTAAAATTTAAGTGAGATCTCGTTTGCAAGTTTGAATGTTCATAAGTTGGATGTTTGTAAGTTGGATGTTTGTAAGTTGGGGACCAATTGTATTATTAAGTATGACCATCACACAGCCTTGTGAAGTCAGGGCCTTGCCTTCACTTTGAGGATGTCCTTTTGTCATACTTAAAAATCACACAACACCAGGTTATAGTCCAACAGGTTTAATTGGAAGCACACTAGCTTTCGGAGCGAGGCTCCTTCATCAGGTGATTGTGGAGGGCTCGATCGTAACACAGAATTTATAGCAAAAATTTGCAGTGTGATGTAACTGAAATTATACATTGAAGAATTTATTGTCTGTTAAGCCTTTCATCTGTTAGAATACAGTGATAGTTTCACTTCTTTCATGTGTAAATCACAAAACCCTTTTTTTTAAAGTTGCATTTTCGGGTTAGCTGTTAACAATGGTGATAGCTAGACAATATGTTGAAGGTGTTAGCCCCTGTGTTCTCTGTCTATGACCTGATGTTTAGATTGATTCTAATCTAAAAAGTGAGATAACAGAGTTTTACATAAATTCATGCAGTTTTTGAGCTCAGAGTTCTACATGAATGTATGCAGTTTTTGAGAAAAGTGCAATGTAACTCTGCAAGTACAAATTCACCCCATAAAATATATGTGTGCATGTGGGTCTTTGTCTGTGTGTGTCTGTCTGTCTGTCTGGGGTGGGGGTTGTGAGTGTGAGAAAGTGTGTGTGTGTAGTGAGTGCAGAGTGTCTTAAGTCTGTGAGGGGGTGCATGTGTGAGTGTGGGAGTGTGTGTGTGGGTGTCTGTGTGTGCATCTGTGTGTACCTGTGTCCGTGTGTATGTGAGAGTGTGTGTGTGTGTAGGAGTATCTGTGTGTGGGTGTAGTGCAATGGTGATCACCTGTAATGTGACATGAACCCAAGGTCCCAGTTGAGGCCCTCCGTATAGGTACCGAACTTGGCTATCAGCCTCTGCTCGGCTACTTTCCTCTGCTGCCTGTCCCGAAGTCCACCTTGGAGGATGGTCACCCAAAGGTCCGAGGCTGAATGCCCTGGACCACTGAAGTGTTCCCCAACTGGGAGGGAACCCTCCTGTCTGTTGATTGTTGTGCGGTGCCCATTCATCCGTTGCTGTAGCCTTTGCTCGGTTTCCCCAATGTACCATGCCTCCGGGCATCCTTGCCTGCAACATATAAGATAGACAACGTTGGCTGAGTCACATGAGTACCTGTCATGTACAAGGTGGAAGGTGTCCCCACACTTAATAGCGGTATCTATGTCAACAATCTGACACGTCTTGCAGCGTAAACCTGTTGGACTATAACCTGGTGTTGTGTGATTTTTAACTTTGTACACCCCAGTTCAACACCGGCATCTCCAAATCTCTGCCATATTGTATAGCACTATCACCGTGCTAAATGGGAGAGATTTCAAACAGATCTAGCAACTCAAGACTGGGTATCCATGAGAGACCATGGGCCATCAGCACCCAAATTGTATTCAAACACAATCTGTATGTAACCCCGCAGCCTGGCACATCACCCATTCTACCAATACAACCCAGCCAGGGGATCCACAATGTTGGCATCGTTGGTTAGACCAACATTTATAACACACCCCTAATTACCCTGGAGAAGATGGTAGTGACTTGCCTTCTTAAACTATTGGAGTTATTGTGGTGTAAGGACACTCAACGTGCTGTTTGCAAGAGAGAGCCAGGATAATGGCTCAATGACAATAAAGGAATGGCAACGGTGATATATTTCAAGATGTAGAGGAGCCAGTGTTGGACTGGGTTGGACAAAGTTAAAAATCACACAACACCAGGCTACAGTCCAAGCAAAAACTAGCTCCAAAAGCTAGCACTTCCAAATAAACCCGCTGAACTATAATCTGTTATTGTGTGATTTTTAAATACATTTCAAATCTTATTGTGTGTAATTTGGAAGGGAACTTGTAGGTTGTCTTGCTCCCATGTGTCGACTGTCTATGTCCTCCTAGGTGGAAAGAGTTCAGGAGTTGGGAAGGTGCCCTGGTAGGAGTCTTGATGAGTTATTGCAGTGCACATTGTAGATGGTACACATTCTGCCAGTTTGTCGGGGTGAATGCAGTGAATGTTGAAGGTGCTGGATGGGGTGCCAATCAAATGGGCTGTTTTGTCCTAACCGGTGTCAAATGTTTTGAATGTGGTTAAAGTTGCACTAATCTGGGCAAGTGGGGAGTATCCCATCACACCCCTGACCTGGGTCTTGTCATTAGTGGGGAGTATCCCATCACACCCCTGACCTGGGTCTTGTCGTTAGTGGGTAGTATCGCATCACACCCCTGACCTGTGTCTTGTCATTTATGGGGAGTATCCCATCACACCCCTGACCTGTGTCTTGTCGTTAGTGGGTAGTATCCCATCACACCCCTGACCTGTGTCTTGTCGTTAGTGGGTAGTATCGCATCACACCCCTGACCTGTGTCTTGTCATTAGTGGGGAGTATCCCATCACACACCCTGACCTGGGTCTTGTCTTTAGTGGGGAGTATCCCATCACACCCCTGACCTGGGTCTTGTCGTTAGTGGGGAGTATCCCATCACACCCCTGACCTGGGTCTTGTCGTTAGTGGGTAGTATCGCATCACACCCCTGACCTGTGTCTTGTCATTAGTGGGGAGTATCCCATCACACACCCTGACCTGGGTCTTGTCTTTAGTGGGGAGTATCCCATCACACCCCTGACCTGGGTCTTGTCGTTAGTGGGGAGTATCCCATCACACCCCTGACCTGGGTCTTGTCTTTAGTGGGGAGTATCCCATCACACCCCTGACCTGGGTCTTGTCGTTAGTGGGGAGTATCCCATCACACCCCTGACCTGGGTCTTGTCGTTAGTGGGGAGTATCCCATCACACCCCTGACCTGGGTCTTGTCTTTAGTGGGTAGTATCGCATCACACCCCTGACCTGTGTCTTGTCGTTAGTGGGTAGTATCGCATCACACCCCTGACCTGTGTCTTGTCGTTAGTGGGTAGTATCGCATCACACCCCTGACCTGTGTCTTGTCTTTAGTGGGTAGTATCGCATCACACCCCTGACCTGTGTCTTGTCGTTAGTGGGGAGTATCCCATCACACCCCTGACCTGGGTCTTGTCTTTAGTGGGTAGTATCGCATCACGCCCCTGACCTGTGTCTTGTCGTTAGTGGGGAGTATCCCATCACACCCCTGACCTGGGTCTTGTCGTTAGTGGGTAGTATCGCATCACACCCCTGACCTGTGTCTTGTCATTAGTGGGGAGTATCCCATCACACCCCTGACCTGGGTCTTGTCATTAGTGGGGAGTATCCCATCACACCCCTGACCTGGGTCTTGTCGTTAGTGGGTAGTATCCCATCACACACCTGACCTGTTTCTTGTCGTTAGTGGGGAGTATCCCATCACACCCCTGACCTGGGTCTTGTCGTTAGTGGGGAGTATCCCATCACACCCCTGACCTGGGTCTTGTCGTTAGTGGGGAGTATCGCATCACACCCCTGACCTGGGTCTTGTCTTTAGTGGGTAGTATCGCATCACACCCCTGACCTGTGTCTTGTCGTTAGTGGGTAGTATCGCATCACACCCCTGACCTGTGTCTTGTCGTTAGTGGGTAGTATCGCATCACACCCCTGACCTGTGTCTTGTCTTTAGTGGGTAGTATCGCATCACACCCCTGACCTGTGTCTTGTCGTTAGTGGGGAGTATCCCATCACACACCCTGACCTGGGTCTTGACTTTAGTGGGGAGTATCCCATCACACCCCTGACCTGGGTCTTGTCGTTAGTGGGGAGTATCCCATCACACCCCTGACCTGGGTCTTGTCGTTAGTGGGTAGTATCGCATCACACCCCTGACCTGTGTCTTGTCATTAGTGGGGAGTATCCCATCACACACCCTGACCTGGGTCTTGTCTTTAGTGGGGAGTATCCCATCACACCCCTGACCTGGGTCTTGTCGTTAGTGGGGAGTATCCCATCACACCCCTGACCTGGGTCTTGTCTTTAGTGGGTAGTATCGCATCACACCCCTGACCTGTGTCTTGTCGTTAGTGGGTAGTATCGCATCACACCCCTGACCTGTGTCTTGTCGTTAGTGGGTAGTATCGCATCACACCCCTGACCTGTGTCTTGTCTTTAGTGGGTAGTATCGCATCACACCCCTGACCTGTGTCTTGTCGTTAGTGGGGAGTATCCCATCACACCCCTGACCTGGGTCTTGTCTTTAGTGGGTAGTATCGCATCACGCCCCTGACCTGTGTCTTGTCGTTAGTGGGGAGTATCCCATCACACCCCTGACCTGGGTCTTGTCGTTAGTGGGTAGTATCGCATCACACCCCTGACCTGTGTCTTGTCATTAGTGGGGAGTATCCCATCACACCCCTGACCTGGGTCTTGTCATTAGTGGGGAGTATCCCATCACACCCCTGACCTGGGTCTTGTCGTTAGTGGGTAGTATCCCATCACACACCTGACCTGTTTCTTGTCATTAGTGGGGAGTATCCCATCACACCCCTGACCTGGGTCTTGTCGTTAGTGGGGAGTATCCCATCACACCCCTGACCTGGGTCTTGTCGTTAGTGGGGAGTATCCCATCACACCCCTGACCTGGGTCTTGTCATTAGTGGGGAGTATCCCATCACACCCCTGACCTGGGTCTTGTCGTTAGTGGGGAGTATCCCATCACACCCCTGACCTGGGTCTTGTCGTTAGTGGGGAGTATCCCATCACACCCCTGACCTGTTTCTTGTCATTAGTGGGGAGTATCCCATCACACCCCTGACCTGGGTCTTGTCGTTAGTGGGGAGTATCGCATCACACCCCTGACCTGGGTCTTGTCATTAGTGGGGAGTATCCCATCACACCCCTGACCTGGGTCTTGTCATTAGTGGGGAGTATCCCATCACACCCCTGACCTGGGTCTTGTCGTTAGTGGGGAGTATCCCATCACACCCCTGACCTGGGTCTTGTCGTTAGTGGGGAGTATCCCATCACACCCCTGACCTGGGTCTTGTCGTTAGTGGGGAGTATCCCATCACACCCCTGACCTGGGTCTTGTCATTAGTGGGGAGTATCCCATCACACACCCTGACCTGGGTCTTGTCGTTAGTGGGGAGTATCCCATCACACCCCTGACCTGTTTCTTGTCATTAGTGGGGAGTATCCCATCACACACCCTGACCTGGGTCTTGTCTTTAGTGGGGAGTATCCCATCACACCCCTGACCTGGGTCTTGTCGTTAGTGGGGAGTATCCCATCACACCCCTGAACTGTGTCTTGTTGTTAGTGAAGGTGCTTTGGCAGACCAGGAGCATCTGCAAAGTCCTTTTCCTCTAACCATTTGTGTGGATGATGTGATGTATATGGAAGTTGGTGGGGTGGAAGTGAGGACCGGGGGGGGTTCTGTCCTTGTTGTGGTTGGAGGGGTGGGGTTCGAGAGCCAAGGTGCAGGAAGTGGATGAATGCGCTAGAGTGCGTCATCATCCACGTGAGAGGGGAAATTGCGGTCTTTAAAGAAGAGGTGTGTTCTGTGTTGGGACCATTCCTCCTGGGAGCAGATGCAGCGGCAATGGAGAAATTGGGAATAAGGTATAGCATTTTTACAGGAGGTAGGGCAATGGAAAAATTGGGAATAGGGTATAGCATTTTTACAGGAGGCAGGGTGAGAGGAGGTGTAGTCCAGGTAGCAGTGGGCATCGGTGGGTTTGTAGAAGATGTTAGTGTTGAGTTGTTCCCCTTGATGGAGATGGACAGGTCCAGGAAGGGAGGGAAGTGTCTGAGATAGTCCAGGTGAATTTGAGGTTGGGGTGGAAGGTGTTGGCAAAGATATCGAACTGTTCAACCTCCTCTTGAGAGCACAAGGTGGCACCGATGCAGTCATCAATGTAGCGGAGGAAGAGGTGGGGAGTGGTGCCAGTCTAATTGCGGAAGATGGGTCGTTCTACACAGCTGGCAAAGAGACAGGCATAACTGGGCCGCATGCGGGTGTCCATGGCTACCTCTTTTGTCTGGAGGAAGGATTCAAGGGAGAAATTATTGAGGGCGAGGACCAGTTCATCCAAATGAATAAAAGTGCCTGTGGAAGGGACATTGGGAGAGGAAGAAATGGAGGGTTTGGTGGCCCTAAGTCATGGCAGATGGAGGTGTAGAGGGATTAGATGTCCATGGTGAAGATGAGGTGTTGCGGGCCAGAGAAATGGAAGTCTTGGAGGAGATGGAAGGTGTGAATGGTGTCCCAAATGTATGTGGGGCTTTCCTGGACCAGGAATAGACAGGACACTACCAAGGTATGTGAAGATTAATTTGGTGGGGCAGGAGCAAGCCGTGACGGGTAGTCAGGCTTGTGGATCTTGTGTAAGAGGTAGAACCGGGCGGCGTGAGGTTCTCAAACTATGAGGTTGGAAGCTGTCGGTGGGAGATCCCCTGAGGTGATGAGGTTGTGTATGGTCTGTGAGATGATGGTTTGGTGATGGGGGGTGTGAGGTCATGGTTGAGGGGGCGGTAGGAGGAGATGCCTTCAACTTGGAGCTTGGCTTCAGCTGTGTAGAGGGCTCATTCCTAACGAAGGGCTTTTGCCCAAAACATCGATTCTCCTGCTCTTCGGATGCTGCCTGACCTGCATCACACTCTCAACTCTAATCTCCAGCATCTGCAGTCCGCACTTTCACCCATTTGTATAGATGATACAATTCAGTTTCTGATCAATGATAACCCCCAGGATGTTGGTAGTTGGACATTCCCAGTATCATACATTCGAGGAAAATGGTTAGATTCTCTTTTGTTGAAGATGGTAATATCCTGGCACTTGTATGGCACAAATGGTACTCTCCAGCAATTGGCCCAGGGCTGGATATTGCCCAAGTCTTGAAAAAGGATCTGCACCTTTTGTGACTAAACACTATGCTAACAAATTGAAGCAAAATATTAATAGGGCTATGAAGTTAATTTCATTCTGGGGTCTAATTTGCCCAATTAACGGAGCAAACCTAAACTCTGCATACCTGCCACATTTAGTCAGTAATAAGGGTGGATAATTCAATAATGAACAGAAGGAAGAGGGCGCACAAATATTCCATTCTTAATGCTGAGAAGTGCTAAAGGCAAGGCTGAAATAGCCAAGTGGACAATGCAAACCTCCTCCTCAGGGCCCCAGCATTGCAGATACCAGTCTTTGGCAAATTTAATTAATATTATAAAGCACTGGATTCTGCAAAGGTTATGGGCTCTGGCAACATTCCAGTAATAGTACTGAAGACTTGCGCTCCAGCCAAGCACTTCTAGCATAGTAACAGTGCTGGCACCTAATCAACAAAGGAAAGGTTATCTTGCCTACAAATAGCAAGACAAATTCCACCAGGGGCACTCAACTCCTGACCTCATTACAGCCTTTGTCCAAACATGGACACAGGAAATGAACTCAAGAGGAGAATGTGAGGTCACTATTCTTGACATCAAGGCTACATTTGACTGAGTGCAGCATTGTGAAACCCAAGCAAAACCGGAGTCTATGGGAAACAGGAGAACACTCTCATCTGGTTGGAGTCATAGCTAGCACAAAGGAAGATGGTTGTGGTTCCTAAAGATCAATGATCTCAGCTTCAGAACATCTCTGCAAGAATTTCTCAGGAGAGTGCTCCATGCCCTACCAACTTCAACTGCTTCATTAATGTTTTTCTGTTCATTATAAGATCAGCAGTGGGGATTTTTGCTGATGGTTGCACAATGTTCAATATCATCAAGATTCCACCTCCAGCAAGAGAGAATCTAAGCTTCAGTCCTTGATGTTTCAACAAAACACAAGACACTCACTATCACCCAGGAAATAAATAGCTTACTTGATTCTAACAACTTCGACATTTACTCCATCCACCACCAATGCACAGTTGTAAACCATCTACAAGGTGCACTGCAAGAATTCACCAAGGACTCCTGAGACAACATCTTGCAAACCCATGACCATTGCCATCTATAAGAACAAAAACAACAGGCACATCGCAATACCACCTCCAAGTTGAACAAAAATAATAATAGGACTATGAAGCCAATTTCAGTCTGGGATCTGATTCATCCAATAGAGTCATCACTTGGAATTACAGCACAGAACGAAGCGATTCCACAATCAACGGAGCAACCTAAGCTCTGCATACCTGCCACTTCCAGTCTTGAATAAGGATGGAGAATTCAATAATGAACAGCAGGAACAGGCTGCACAAATATTCCATCATCAATGCAAGTTCCCCTCCAAGCCGGTCATCATCCTGACTTGGAAATAGTTGCTGCTCCTTCACTGTCACTGGGTCAAAATCCTGGAATTCCCTCCCTAACAGCATCATGGGGCTACCTACAGCATGTGAACTTCAGTAGTTCAGAAGAGGTGATGGCTTATTGGTATCATTGCTCAACTGTTAATCCAGAAACCCAGGGGACTCAGGCTTGAATCCTACCAGAATTCAATAAAAACCTGGAATTAAGAGTCAAGTGATGACCATGAATCCATTATCAATGGCTGGGGGAAACCCATCCAGCTCTCTAATGCACTTTAGGGAAGGAAACTGCCATCCTTACCTGGTCTGGGCTACATGTGACTCCAGACCCACAGTGGTTGACTCTTAACTGCCCTCTGGGCAATAAATGCTGGCTGGGCCAGAGATGCCTTCCTCCTGTAGATGCATTAAAAAGGAAAGTTAAAAATTACACAACACCAGGTTATATTCCAACAGGTTTATTTGGAAGCACTAGCTTTCAGAGCGCTGTTCCTTCGTCAGGTGATAGTGCTGTGAAAGCTAGTGCTTCCAATTAAACCTGGTGGACTATAATCTGGTGTTGTATGATTTTTAATTTTGTACACCCCAGTCCAACACCAGCTTCTTCACATCATTAAAAAAGAAGGCAACTCCGCTAAAGGGCAATTGAGAATGAGCAATAGATTTTGGCCCAGTTGGTGATACCTACATCTGAAGAATAAATAAAAAAGTTAAATACTTTCAAAATCCCAATCTCTTAACTTTAAAAATTTCAATAAGGTCCAATATGTTCCAGGAATTGGCCCAGTTCATTTTAAATTTATTTGCTGTGTCACATTGACTCAAGTTCTCAAGGAAATCATGTCAACATTATATTGCAATAACTAAATAGATGTCAAAATGTCATGCTGTAATGTCCACAGGTTTTTCTCTGCAAATAATTAATAATGAGGATTTTATTCAAGAAATATGTTACCGCCATGAGTCTGTATTTCAGTCAAACTTACAGCAGAAAAATGCAATAACTAAGTAATTATGTTCAAGTCACACAAGCAAGTAACAATTATATATTGGCAAACTCAGCGTAACAGGAGTATTTTTCCGGGGATTAAAAGAAGGTTAAAATGGAATTAATATATTGAAATTACTCTGTTCTGACATTACACATGCTGAAGTGCCTATTATCTTTAATCATTTAGGTACTCCTTTGAGGACCTGAACCATGTATGTTACAGGATATATCGGTATCTTTTTGTATCTTACAGGGTTTAAGAAATTGCAAGAGAAATTCAGTGGGTCTGGCACTATCTGTGAGGAGAAGCTAAATGTTTCAGTGACTCTTCTTCAGGAAGCTGAAACATTCTAAAGGTGTGAGGAATGTAATAGGAGGAAGGAGGAGTCATACTCTAAAATAATAAAACTGTTGTTAATTATACCCACATCCCTCAAACAACATTTTTGTTTCTAAAATAATCTGGCTATTCAACTTCTAATTGACTGCATATGCAGAATCTTCAAGTCTTCACCTCTGCCATGGTATAATTGTGGTCTGTGCTTATATCTGCTGATGTCTACTCAGTTGGCCTCACATTTATTACCAAGTAATTGCATACCACTTCCCACACCATTCATCAAGGCAGTAAGAGTTCCCTGAACCTCACTGATTTCACCCCACAGCCAGGACTCTACAACTGCTATATCATTCACTTAGCTCCAGCACTTGGTGCCAGAAGAATGGATTTCCAGAAGGCATTTGAACAGGTTTGTGAGGGAAGTTCCAGCTCACAGCATAAAAGGGACAGTAGCAACATGGATATAAATGTGTCCTTGATATGTATGCAGGAAAGAGATGGTCACGTGAGGGAACCTTGGTTGACGAGGGAGGTTGAATATCTTGTAAGGAGGAAGAAGGAGGCTTACATAAGGTTGAGGAAACAAGGTTCAGAGAGAGCGTTGGAGGGATACAGGATAGCCAGGAGGGAGCTGAAGAAAGGGATTAGGAGAGCTAAGAGAGGGCATGAAAAATCTTTGACGGGTAGGATCAAGGATAACCCCAAGGCCTTTTATGCATATGTGAGAAACATGAGAATGACGAGAAAGAGGGTAGGTCCGATCAAGGATAGTAGTGGGAGACTGTGTATTGAGTCGGAAGAGATAAGAGAGGTCTTGAATGAGTACTTTTCTTCAGTATTTACAAATGAGAGGGGCCGTATTGTTGAAGAGCAGAGTATGAAATGGACTGGTAAGCTAGAGGAGATCCTTGTTAGGAAGGAAGATGTGTTGTGCATTTTGAAAAACTTGAGGATAGACAAGTCCCCCAGGCCTGACGGGATATATCCTAGGATTATGTGGGAAGCAAGATAGGAAATTGAAGAACCGTTGGCAATGATCTTTTCGTCTTCACTGTCAATGGGGGTGGTGCCAGGAGACTGGAGAGTGGCAAATGTTGTGCCCCTGTACAAAAAAGGGAATAGGGATAACCCTGGGAATTACAGGCCAGTTAGTCTTACTTCTGTGGTAGGCAAAGTAATGGAATGGGTACTGAGGGATAGGATTTATGAGTATCTGGAAAGACACTGCTTGATTAGGGACAGCCAGCACGGATTTGTGAGGGGAGATCTTGCCTTACAAGTCTTATTGAATTCTTTGAGGAGGTGACCAAGCATGTGGATGAGGGTAGAGCAGTGGATGTAGTGTACATGGATTTTAGTAAGGCATTTGATAAGGTTCCCCATGGTAGGCTTATGCGGAAAGTCAGGAGGCATGGGATAGTGGGAAATTTGGCCAGTTGGATAGAGAACTGGCTAACCGGTCAAAGTCAGAGAGTGGTGGTAGATGGTAAATATTCAGCCTGGGGCCCAATTACAAGTGGAGTTCCGCAGGGATCAGTTTTGGGTCCTCTGCTGTTTGTAATTTTTATTAATGACTTGGAAGAGGGAGTCGAAGGGTGGGTCAGTAAATTTGCAGACAATATGAAGATTGGTGGAGTCGTGGATAGTGAGGAGGGCTGTTGTCGGCTGCAAAGGGACTTAGATATGATGCAGAGCTGGGCTGAGGAGTGGCAGATGGAGTTCAACCCTGTCAAGTGTGAGGTTGTCCATTTTGGAAGGATAAATAAGAATGCGGAATACAGGGTTAACGGTAGGGTTCTGAGTAAGGTGGAGGAGCAGAGGGATCTTGGGGTCTATGTCCATAGATCTTTGAAAGTTGCAACTCAGGTGGATAGAGCTTGTAAGAAGGCCTATGGTGTATTAGCATTCATTAGCAGAGGGATTGAATTCAAGAGTCGTGAGGTGATGTTGCAGCTGTACAGGACCTTGGTAAGGCCACATATGGAATACTGTGTGCAGTTCTGGTCGCCTCACTTTAGGAAAGATGTGGACGCTTTGGAGAGGGTGCAGAGGAGATTTACCAGGATGTTGCCTGGAATGGAGAATAGGTCGTACGAGGATAGGTTGAGAGTGCTAGGCCTTTTCTCATTGGAACGGCGAAGAATGAGGGGTGACTTGATAGAGGTTTATAAGATGATCAGAGGAATAGATAGAGTAGACAGTCAGAAACTTTTTCCCCAGATACAACAGAGTGTTACAAGGGGACATAAATTTAAGGTGAAGGGTGGAAGGTATCGGGGGGATGTCAGGGGTAGATTCTTTACCCAGTGAGTGGTGGGTGCATGGAATGCACTGCCTGTGGGGGTGGCAGAGTCAGAATCATTAGTGACCTTTAAGCGGCAATTGGATAGGTACATGGATAGGTGCTTAAGCTAGGACAAATGTTCGGCACAACATCGTGGGCCAAAGGGCCTGTTCTGTGCTGTATTGTTCTATGTTCTATGTAAACTTAACTGAGTGAGAGGAAACTGAGAGTAATCGTCAATGGATATTTATCAGGAAGGTTTGTCGTGGAGTGCAAGGTGGACAGTCAGGAGGCTGGAAGAACACAGCAAGGCAGGCAGTGTCAGGAGGTGGAGATGTCAACGTTTTGGGTAGTGGAGTGCAGCAGTGGTTGGTATTGCAATCTCTGCTTTTCATGATATATATTAATGATCTGGATCTTGGTGTGCAGGGGACAATTTCAAAGTTTTCAAATTTGGAAGAGTTGTAATCTTTGAGAAGGGAAGTGTGGAACTCCAAAAGGACAATGACAAGTTGGTGGAGAGGGTGGAGAGGTGGCAAATCAGGATTAATGTGGGTAAGTGTCAGGTCGGGCACTTTGATAGGAAAATATTGAAAGACAATATGAAATACGGGGTACAATTCCAAAAGGGTACAGGAGCAGAGGGATCAGGGTGTATATGTGCACAGAACATTGAAGGTGGCAAGGGAGATGGAGAGAGCAGTAAATAAAGCATAGAGTATCCTTAGATTTATTAATAGAGACATAGAGTACAACAGCAAAGGGGTGCTTTGAACTTGTACAAGACATTTGTTAGACCTCAGCTGGAGGATTGAGTACATTATCGGAAAGATGCGAATATATTAGTCAGAGGGCAGAACCAATTTACAAGACTGGGTCTAGAGGTGAGGAATGAAGATAGATTAAAGATGTTGAAACTTCTCTCCTTGGAGACAAGAGAGAAAGAAGGATTGCAGATGTGAGATGAAGGGATTAAGCTCGAAATGTCGACTGTCCTGCTCCTCGGTTGCTGCCTGACCAGCTGCGCTTTTCCAGCGCCACACTCTCGACTCTGTGGAGAGCAAAAGACTGAGGGGATATTTGACAGAGGTTTTTAAAATCATCAGCAGGCTGGATACAGCAGATAGGGAGAAACTGTTCCTGTTTGTAAAAGGAACCAGAGGGGCAGGGATTTAAAGTGATGCGCAAATGGAGCAAGGGTGATGGGAGGAAAAACGTTTTCATGCAGTAAATAGTTAGGATCCAGAATGCACTGCCTGGAAATGTGGGGGAGGCAGGTTCAGTTGAGGAATTAAGGGCTACGGGGAGAACGCTGGTAAGTGGAGCTGAAATGCGCATCAGCCATGATTGAATGGCGGAGTGGACTCGATGGGCCGAATGGCCTTACTTCCACTCCTATGTCTTATGGTCTTATGGAGACATTCGAGAGGGACATTGGATGGTTATTTGAATAGAAATAGTGGGCAAGGATATTTCTATCCAAATAACCATCCAATACCCCTCTTGAATGCCTCAATTGAACCCACCTTGTCCACATTTCCGCCCTTACAAGGATATGGAGAAAAGACAGGGAATAGGCATTAGATAATGATATTTGTTTGAAGAGCCAATGCAGATAGGATGGGCTGAACGGCCTCCTTCTGCGTACTAACTGTTCTGTGAGTCTGAGAAGCATCACTATGGCCAAAAAAGCCCCTAAAATATTGTAGCGCTGGCTGACGTAAAACATGACTAGAACAAGCCGGAGCTTTGTAATTTCCTGTTACACGCAAACGTTCCTCTATGTGGATTGTTTACATAAACCATGTTCAGTTTCATTACGTTACTGACTCAGTCTGAAAAATCAAAGCTGCAGTCAGAGGCTGGTGTGCATGGAATAACAATGGAGAGTCAGTGCTTGGACCCACAGTGCAGGAGCTCACTAATAGGATATCACAGAACGTCTGGGTATTTTGCAGACCCAGTCGTGACCTTAAAAAGGTTGATTTAACAATAAAATTGAGAAATGGGTCTGTTCCCTGACACTGAATAATAAGCATTAGCAGGCACCAGAATGGATTTGCAGCACCAGCCTTTTAAATGCAATGAAGGGGTGTGATTTCAACTGGTTCCAGTGATTGCAAAATCCATGGAATGGTCAGTTTGCAAGTCCAACATTTATTTTAAACAATAAAGTTTCCAGTGTCACATATCATTCGCCAGCTGAGATAATATACGCAGGAAGTCTCTTTCAAAACGCATTGTTTAGTCCTGCAAAGAGAGACAGGACAGAGATAAATGGCTTTGCAGTGCCTCACTCTTTGCCTGGCAAGATGCTTCCAGCCTTCTTTGCAATGCCTGCCTTTCAGCCATCTCCAAAAAAAGTTCAATTGGATTTGAGAATGTATAATAATAGTGGAAAGTGCATTATCTTTCTGGGGACCAGCATACCATTAAAGTCAGAGGTCATGAGAAACGGTACTCTGTTTGCCAATAGCCATCAATATTGTGCTAGGGATTAACACAAGGTCCAGAGTGGGAAAAGACTATCTGATCATCAGGACCACTCTTCCAGAAATCAGATCAAACTATTCTTTCATTGCCTCAGGTGTAAGAAGCCCAATGTTATTGGATTATAGTCCAACAGGTTTAATTGGATGCACTAGCTTTCGGAACGCTGCTCCTTCATCAGGTGGTTGTGGAGTATACAATTGTAAGATACAGAATATATAGCAAATTTGCTATAAATTCTGTGTCTTATATTTGCATACTCCACTACCACCTGATGAAGGAGCGTCACTCCAAAAGCTAGTGCATCCAATTAAACCTGTTGGACTATAACCTGGTGTTGGGTGATTTTTAACTTTGTACACCCCAGCCCAACACTGGCATCTCCAAATAACGTTATTGGAGGGATCATCAGTAAAAAACAGGGAATGAAATGGAACAAAGGTTCCAGCTCCACATTGTATTCCCCAGCATTTTGGCTGTGTCCACTCCCAACATACAATATTTTTAACAATTCTTCATTCTCTCTCCTTCGTGTGTGTCACTTCTTCTACGGCCTTCTCCTCTACTTCACTGGCTTCTATCTCCTACTTCATCTGCAATTGTCTTCCACACTTCACTGAGGGGAGGCAATGTTCTAGTGGTATTGTCACTGGATTATTAATGTTGTGGGGACCTGCGTTTGAATCCTGCCACTGCAGATGCTGGAATTTGAATTCAATAACAAAAAAATCTGGAATGAAGACCTAACAATGGCTGTGACACCATTGCTGATGGTTAGAAAAACCCCATCTGGTTCACTCCTATCCTTTCAGGAAGGAAACTGCCATCCTTACCCGGTCTGGCCTGCATGTGACTCCAGTCCAACAGCAATACAGTTGATTCAACTGCCCTCTGAGCACTTAGGGATCGGCAATAAATGTTGGCCTAGCCAACGATGCCTACATTCTGTGAATGGGCTTTTAAAAAACTGCCTAATCTTTCCCATTCTACTAGAAACTCTGCACCACCAGGAGCCCTGCTCATCCCCTTTCTCAGTACCACCTCATTCTGCCTTGCTCCATATCTGAGACCCTGTGGCGTCACAACACCTTCCAACTATGATCAGAAAGTAACATCCTATTTGCATTTTGCTTCTAAGGAAATTGTTTCTCTGAATTTATTCATTAGATGTGGGTGTTGCTGGCCATCCCTAATTGCCCTTGAACTGAGGGGCTTGCTAGACCACCTCAAAGGGGCAGTTAAGAGCGACCCACATTGCTGTGGGTCTGGAGTCACATGTAGGCCAGACCAGGTAAGGATGACAGAAGATGTCCCTCCCCAAAGAGTATTAGTGAACCAGCTGGGTTTTTATGACAATTGACAGCGGTTAAATGGGAACTTTACCTCAGTATTTATTCAGAGATATTATTACACTCTGCAAGAGCAGGTGGGACTGATATTTATTCATTGAGTTTAAATCTCAGCAGCAGCTGTGGGGGGATTGGAACTTCTGATCCCCATAGCATTAGCCTGGCCCTTCAGATTTCTTATTCAGTGACACTGTCACTATACCACCATCATTTGGAATGAGCGCTACTCTGTAATCTGGTTGGACTCTAACCCTTGTCTCATGTTTAACCAACTTTGAACATCATTGCATCAGCAGCCAGAATGCCTCCACCCCTTACCCCCATTATAATCTCCTGGCTGAGGACATAACCTCTCAACTAGGCATACCCACAACAACTACCTCCATTTGACCTCCATCATCTCATTGACCTAACACTTCCCAGCCAGGATGCGCACTTGTGGTAGTGTCCCTACCTCTTAGCCAGGAGGTCCGGATTCAAGTCCCACCTGCTCCAGAGAGGAATAACAACATTTTTGAACAGGTTGATTCAGTAAATATCTGGAGGTATTTACTCAGGGGAACAAAGCCAGATGGAAATGACAGACACCAAAAACACTGCCGAGTCGTGGACCCTCTTGTGGTACAGTAGTAGTGTCCCTATCTCTGTACCAGGAGGCCAGGGTTCAAGTCCCATCTGCTCCAGAGATTTGTAATAACATCTTTGAACAGGTTGATTAGAAAAATAGATTAATTAAAAAAAAACTTCTCAGTTATTTTTTACAAAATTAGAAAATACTTCAGGATCTTGTGGTGCGGTGGTAGTGTCCCTAACTCCTGAGGGAAGAGGCCTGGGCTCGAGTCCCATCTGTGCCGGGGGTGAGTAATACATCTCTGAACAGGTTTGCTCAGAAAATATAAAGGAAACCCTTCCCTGCCAACAACAAAACCCAATGATGACAGTGAGAACAGCAGTACAAACATTTCCAGAGAAAGTGGTAAAGAAAGACTTCTCATTTAAAAAAGCTCATGGGCTCAGTGCATCTGAGTGTTCCTGGCAGCCAATACAGTACTCTTGATGTGTTTTCTCTCTCTTTGCAATGTTGAAAACTAACTTTTGACTTCCAATAAACATTGCAATGGCAGATTTAACAGCAAAACGCTAAAAAACTTGCACTAATCTCACTTAAGAGTGCCAATTCCATTCTTTTTCTCAAAAGCCATATGGTCATCAGGTTCTAAACAACTTACAGTAGATTCTTCACAGTTAGAAACAACAGCTGTTAGAGACTTTGTGCAAATTATGACGGTCTGAACAAGAAAGAGGAGAGTTAACTACAGGTCACTGCTGTAACATGGGCTTTGTTAACGCAAATTTGACGTAATGCTATTGACGAATTGGGGACACCGTTTCTAAAGAGCAAACTTTTAAACCGTGTGTTGGCTGTAACGCGATTACATCCCGAATATTTTAAGTACTGTTTCCAAAGCATGATTTCGCTATCATGTAGGGTTGCACAAGAACACAACCATCACGTAATGGACGAACTGTCTGTACATAAAATTTCATTTCAATCATTCACTTTACAGTTTGCATTTTCATGACAGAGAAACTGTTTCCACTGGGTTGACACGAGAACCAGAAAACACTGACCTAACATGTTTGGCAAAAGTTGACACGGGGAAGAACATTGGGATCTGGAACACAATCCCTGGAGGTCTTATGGAGGCAGAATTAATTGGGACTTACAAAAGGGAACTGAATAATCATCAGAAGGAAAAGCATTTACCAGATTTCAAGGAAGGGGTAGGGTTACGTCTTGAGCTAAATTGCTCTTGCAGAGATCCAGCCAAGCCCAATGGCCTACTTCTGCAATTCTGGAAACATTCTCCAGGCCTGGGCTGAACCTGATGGCTTTGTGCTATGTCCAGTTGGTCTTGCATTTTTTGGAGGGATTTCCGCTGCACGGTCGAACAAGATCTCTCACTGCATCTCACCTCATTAACTACTTACCCAAACCCTTTTGCAACATAGGTGTTTGAATGTCAAGATCAGATGGTTTCCAATGTCCTAATAAAAGTTTGATACTTCAATTGTCAAATTTTCTGATACTTGAGCAGAACCTCATTTTGAGATGTATTCTAAACAGACAGCCATATCCTGAACAGCCCACAAACTTTATGAACATATTTCAGCTCTGCTATGACACCCACAACCATCACTCGCACTGTTTGGCATTGAGAGATTGCTCTGTTCTAAGCCAGTAACAATTTGGTCCTCCAGAGGGGAAGGAAACTCAAAGCATACAGTTCGTGAATTAGTGGTGCGATGGTAGTGCCCCTATCTCAAGGCTAGGCAGTCCAGGTTCAAGTCCCTCCTACTCCAGAACTGTGTCTGAACAGAAATGTCGACAGCTAATGGCTGAGTAAATCTAAAGTAGGAGAAAGTCAGATTTTCAATTTGTGAAGGGTTATAGAGAAAGTGGAGACGAGGCTGAAATGAGATCAGCCATGATTATGTTGAATGGTGGAGTGGCTCGAGGGGCTGTATGGTCTACTTCTCCTCCTAGTCCTTACGTTCTTAGTGAAGTGTATCAACTTCCTAGTGCTTCAAACCTAAAGTGTTATTTATACAAAGAACTGGATATTTGTTCCTCCAAGCTAACCCCAAACATTAAAACTCCAACTATCTGTATCCTGAAATGAGCAATACATTATTTACCATCAAAACTTTAATGAATTTGGGGAAAATAAATCCTTTATAAAGACCCATATATCAATACACATGAATAATAGGCTCATGCATTGATTGAAATCAAAATGATACAATGATTCAGTTCATTAGGAAAGTATTATCGCGCAAAGTTCAACATAACTTTGAAGCCTTGATATAGCAGTCTGCAGATATATTATTTACTCACAGAACAGCCCTCTGTGGCCACAGAAATGGACAGTTGTCTTCAACACCCCCTCCTTTGAATAAAACTAAGACAGTGCGTAATTGAGTATCAAGAGCCACTCATTATCACCGCGGTGATGATAGAGCCTCAAAAACATTGTTAACAATGTTTTGGCACTTTCGCTATTTGATAAAACTCATAGTCACTTGCACTTTAATTAAGTTGTAAATCTTGTTTACTTGTCTAGAACATGGCTGGAAAATAAAAGGTCCATTTTGTTGACATTTTTTGCCTTGCACTCATCAGGACAATTGACAAGAAAGAGCAAATTAAAAGGAGAACAACATTTAGACTGTATGGGAAGAGAATGCTGATTCATTGGCATTGGGGGAGGGGCAGGGATGGTGGGACCTAAGGAGGCAGTGAGGAAAGAGATCAGACTGAGATTGGTAGAATCGGGAAAAGTAGTAAGTCAAACCGACAAGGCAGACAGGAACAAAAAAAAAGACTGATAAATTAAACTGCATTTATTTCAATGCAAGAGGGCTAACAGGGAAGGCAGATGAACTCAGGGCATGGTTAGGAACATGGGACTGGGATATCATAGCAATTACAGAAACATGGCTCAGGGATGGGCAGATGCGGCAGCTTAATATTCCAGTCTATAGATGCCATTGGAAGGAACAAAGGGGAGCAAGAGAGGAGGGGGGAGTGGCATTTTTGACAACATTACAGCTGTACTTAGGGAGGATATTCCTGGGAATATGTCCAGGGATGTTATTAGGGTGGTACTCAGAAATAGAAAAGGGCTGATCACGTTATTGGGACTAACAGTCAGCAGGAAATTGAGAAATAAATTTGTAAGGAGATCTCAGTTATCTGTAATTATAACAGGGTGGTTATGTTAGGGGATTTTAACATTCCAAACATAGACTGGGACTGCCATAGTGTTAGGGGCTTGAATGGAGACGAATTTGTTAAGCATGTAAAAGAAAAATTTCTGATTCAGTATGTCGATGCCCCAACCAGAGAAAGAGCAAAATATGACCTACTCTTGGGAACTAAGGCAGGGCAGGTGACTGAGGGCAGGGCAGTGGGGAAGCACTTTGGGGCTAGTGACCATTATTCTATTAGTTTTAAAATAGTGATGGAAAAGGATAGACCAGATAGATAGAGTCATAGAGATGTACAGCATGGAAACAGACCCTTCAGTCCAACTTATCCACGCCGACCAGATATCCCAACCCAATCTAGTCTCACCTGCCAGCACCCGGCCCATATCCCTCCAAACCCTTCCTACTCATATACCCATCCAGATGCTTTTTAATACAGATACAATTATCCAGATACAATTTGTGCAATTGTACCAGCCTACACCACTTCCTCTGGCAGCTCATTCCATACACGTACCACCCTCTGCGTGAAAAAGTTGCCCTGTAGGTGTCTTTTATATCTTTACCCTCTCACCCTAAACCTATGCCCTCTAGTTCTGGACTGCTCCACTCCAGGGAAAAGACTTTGTCTACTTATCCTATCCATGCCCCTCATGATTTTGTAAACCGCTACAAGGTCACCCCCTCAACCTCCGATGCTCCAGGGAAAACAGCCCCATCCTGTTCAGCCTCTCCCTCCAGCTCAAACCCTCCAACCCTGGCAACATCCTTGTAAATCTTTTCTGAAACCTTTCAAGTTTCACAACATCTTTCCAATAGGAAGGAGACCAGAATTGCACACAATATTCTAACAGTGGCCTAACCAATATCCTGTACAGACGCAACATGACCTCCCAACTCCTGTACTCAATACTCTGACCAATAAAGGAAAGCATACCAAACGCCGCCTTCACTATCCTATCTACCTGCGACTCCACTTTCAAGAAGCTATGAACCTGCACTCCAAGGTCTCTTTGTTCAGCAGCACTCCCTAGGACCTTACCATTAAGTGTATAAGCCCTGCTAAGATTTACTTTCCCAAAATGCAGCACCTCGCTTTTATCTAAAATAAACTCCATCTGCCACTTTCCAGCCTATTGGCCCATCTGATCAAGATCCTGTTGTAATCTGAGATAACATTCTTCACTGTCCACTACACCTCCAATTTTGGTGTCATCTGCAAACTTACTAACTATAGCTCTTATGCTCACATCCAAATCATTTATGTAAATGACAAAAAGTAGAGGACCCAGCACCGATCCTTGTGGCACTCCACTGGTCACAGGTCTCCAGTCTGAAAAACAACCCTCCACCACCACCCTCTCTAAAAGTTAAAAGTTCTAAATTGGAGGAAGGCCAATTCTGACGGTATTAGGTAAGAACTTTCAAAAGTGAATAGGGTGCATATGTTTGCAGGTTAAGGAAAATGAGAAGTCCTCTAAAATGAGATCACAAGAGTCCAGAGATAGTGTATTTCTGTTAGGGTGAAGGGCAAGGCTGGTAGGTTTAGGGAATGCTGGATGACTAGAGAAATTGAGGATTTGGTCAAGAAAAACAAGGAGGACATCACAGATCAAGTGAATCCCTCGGAAGTCTATAAAGGCAATAGGAATATACTTAAGAGGGAAATCAGGAGGCAAAAAGCACACAAGATAGCTTTGGAAAATAGGGTGAAGGAGACTTATGTGCATTTGCAAAGGCAAGGATTGCTTATGGATAGTCAACATGATTTTGCGCGTGGGAAATTGTGTGCAACAAACTTGATGGAGTTTTTTTGAAGAAGTAACAGAGGACTGAGGGCAGAGTGGTGGATGTGATCTATATGGACTTCAGTAAGGCGTGCAACAAGGTTCCTTATTGTAGGTTGGTTATCAAGGTTAGAGGGAGAGGGGGAGAAATAGCTATTTGGATACAGAACTGGCTCGACCGTAGAAGACAGAGGGTGGTGGTGGAAGGCTGCTTTGCAGATTGGAGCCCTGTGACCAGTGGATGCCTGTGTCAATAAAGGTTGGTCAGAGTTGAGAGTCTGGTGCTGGATAAGCACAGCAGGTCAGGCAGCACCACAGGAGTAGGAGAATCGACTTTTTGGGCAAAAGCCCTTCATCAGGAATAAGGATGGTGCTGGGTCCACTGCTTTTCATCAGTTATATAAATAATTTGGATGCGAATACAAGAGGCATAGTTGTAAGTTTGCAGATGACCCAAAGTTGGTGGTATAGTGGACAGTGGGGGTTACCTCAGAGTATAACTGAATCTTCATCAAATGGGCCAAGGAGTGGCAGATGGAGTTTAATTTAGATAAATGAGAGATGCTGCATTTGGAAAAGCAAATCAGAGCAGGATTTATACATTTAATGGGAAGGTCCTGGGAGTATTACTGAACAAAGAGACCTTGGAGTGCAAGTTCATAACTCCTTGAACGTGGAGTCACAGGTTGATAGGATAGTGACACAGGCTTTTGGTATGCTTTCCTTTATTGGTCAGAGCATTGATTCTAGGAGTTGGGAGTTCATGTTGCAGCTTTACAGGACATTGGTTAGGCCACTATTGGAATGCTGCATACAATTCTGATTTCCCTACCATAGGAAAAATGTTATTAAACCTGAAAGGGTTCAGAAAAGATCTACAAAAATGTTGCCAAGGTTGGCGATTGAGTCATAGGGAGAAACTGAATAGACTGGGGCTATTTTCCCTGGAGTGTCAGAGGCTGAGGGGTGACCTGTGGAAAGTTATGAAATCATGAGGAGCATGGATAGGGTAAATAGACAAGGTCTTTTCCCCAGGGTGGGGGAGTCCAGAACAAGAGGGCATAGGTGTGAGGGAAAATATTTGACAGGGACCTAAGGGGCAATTTTTTCACAGAGGGAGTGGTGGAGGCTGGTTCAATTACAATGTTCAAACAACATCCAGATGGATACATGAATACAAAGGGTTGAGGAATATGGGCCAAATAGAACTAGATTAATTTCGGTTTTCTGGTTGGCATAGACGAATTGGACAAAGGGCCTGTTTCCGTACAGTACAGCTCTATGACTCTATGGTGGAGGTGCTGCCATGGAATTTGCACCAGATAATGATGACTGGCAATTAACTATCAAGCTTTACATGGATTTTAAACCAGGCAGGTAATGCTAACTGATCAAAGCATTGCCCTAAAAACTGATCAAGCAAATGGCTGTCACTTATTTGGAGTTGAAACAGGCATTGTGCATGAACATGTTCATTCCCTGCAAAGTGGACAGTGTGTGTTTATAGGTATAGCTTCAAGAACAGGCATGTGTCTCACTGCGAGCCCACTGGATAGTCAAAAATTGGATTTCAGTCCAATTTAGTGGATATAAATGTAAAGCTCAGTCATATGCACCAAGACCTGACCGATCATATCGCACAGCATAACTTTGCAGTTATTTGCAACAAGGTAGTGACTCTGCCCAATCAGCCTGCATTTACAAAATGCAGTGTCCAACAATTAATAGGATTCCACAACAGGCCAGTATTTGCCACATATAAGCCAGTGTGTGTGTGAATTACACTACCAATTTAGGATTGCCATTCAAACTTGCAAAGTGGTACAGTTATGGGTACTAGAAGCTACAAATATTGATGTGCAGGGTTGTACATTTTCCTTCTTGGGAAAGAACATGTACAGAACCTGTTTTCACAAGGGACATCTACTGTCTGGTCAAGATACTGCCTGAAACATGAGCCAAAGTTAACTGCCTCGTTAAAAATTTAAAAAAAGCTGGTGAGTTAGCGGTTAGTCTGATGCATTCTCCACATAAATGTTTCTTTCCTGCCAACCACCCCCCCCCCCACCCCCAACCCCCCCACAAAGAACACTTGCCAAGCAACCAATCAGCATTCGCCTTCTCGTTGCAGTGTTGCTGAATAGGCTTATGGCCAGGTGAGTTACCTACTGCAGTATTCCTAGCTTCGGACCTGCTCTTGCAGTCACATATTTACATGGCTAGTCCCAAAAAAAAACAAAGAACAGTACATCACAGGAACAAGACCTGTGGCCCTCTAAGCCTGCACCGATCCAGATCCGCTATCTAAACCGGTCACCTGTTTTCCAAGGACCTGTATCCCTCTGAGAAGGTGGCAAAGACCTGCCTTCCTGAATCACTGCAGTCTGTGCACCCACAATGCATGTAAAACTCAAATGGGAAAACATTAGTGACTAACTAGCGGGGGTTAATGGATGAAAAAAATACCATGGCTGATATGATGATGGGGAAGAAAAGTCCAGTTGTTAGAGTGCCTCTCGATATAGGAAATAGGGAAAAGAAAAAAAAACATTGAGAAGTAGTCTTCTGGTGCAGTAGTGGTGTTGTTACCTGACCTGGGGTCAGGTCATACCTGCTCCAGAATTTTGTAACATCTGAAGAGCTCGATTGGAAAAAAGATATTGGGCACATTGGAGGGGTTCTGGAGATGTAATGGTAGCGTCCCTAGCTCTAGGCCAGGAGGCCTGGGTTGAGGATCTAACTGGTCTGAAGGGGTGTCATAACAAGTTGATAAAATATCTGAAACATTTGAGAAAGGAGGTTAATTTCCTTTGGTTGAAGTCAAGAACCAGAAGGCCATTTCAGGTAGAAAAGGAAACATTGAACAGTGACCCAAAGCATGAAATCTTTGGAATTCTTTAAACACCCCCATTTAGCTATGAACTCCCATCATTGCAAATATGAAGGCCAACATTGATAGGTCTTTGTAATCAAAGCAGAAATTGAGAATCAGACATAATCTTATTAAAAATGGCAGAGAAGATAGGAGGACCCACATCTCTGTTTTGATTTAAGAACAACACAGGTAATAAGTCCAAAAGAAATTCTGTATGCAGTATAGAAAAGAAAAACAAGTCACAAGTTTTATTTTAAGTTAGAGTTTTTTATTATTGGTCCAGCAAATGCAAAATACACATAATCAGAAAGATGTACCCTGTATACTTCTGCTGGCATGACCTAGCTATTTTCCTCAGGAAAAAAAAAGCAATGTACACCTACATACATACACACAGAAGATACAACATGCCAAACATTGATATGGAAAAGTCTTTTCCAAACTCTGAACCATCATCTTAAATTAAAATTTATGTTAGAACAGAATCAGTACTATAAAAAAATACAAAAAAAAATCTAACATTCATTCAACAGTAAACTACAAAACACAACCCAAAACAACTTGCTCAGTTTGGCCACAAGCCTATCCACACAGGGTTTACTGATCCACTTTAAAGTCAGAATATAATGATGCCATTCAATTGGAATGAGAACATTACAACAGAAATGCTTTGGTGAATGCTATGGAATCCAGTACTCACTAAAGCTGCAGCCAGCAGTATGCAGAAGAAACCCCCCATTCTATCTGGTTTAAAACACCCACTTAAAACCAATCCCTCTGAACCAAAATCAGATAAATAAAACTTGTGCAATAACGCATTCATCTCAAAATAGGGATGGAGTGTCGATATCATGCTGGTAGACTGCACGTCAAGTACAGCTTCAAGCTTCCTCATCAAAATGGCTAAATGCAAGATTTATGCTGTGCAAGACAAACGCACTAGGCACTGCGGTTTTACCATCCCACGCATCAGCTCATGTAACAGACATGTAACTTAAAGACTTGGAGCTCAACAAACAAAACTAGACCCTTTGGTAATATTGGAATCCTTGGCTGCTCCAGAACCAGCAGCACTGCTGATCAATAAACAGCATACATCAGGTAGAACATTTCAATGTTCTGGTAGTTCAATGCATTTGGTAACAAAATTTCAGTTGAAGTCATTAACTCGATCTGAATGTTTACATCAAAGTCGGAGCAGGAAGGTGACATTGTTCCCTTAGCAGAGAGACTACAAAGGCCAGCATTCACTGGTGGCCCAAGAATAAAAAAGGGTAGGATTCTCACATCCAAAGCTGGATTCCAGAGACATCAACACCAATTCATGCAGGTGATGGAGTCCATATCGTATTATGGGATTAAGAAGCATGACCATTAACATGGACATTTCAATGATTTCCTCCAACATTTTAGGAATGAACACCTTCCCTATTCAAGTGCTGAACATGCATCTTCTCCAATTTAAGCTGAACTGGAAAGCCATCAAGTTATTAACATTTTACACAAAAAAAAATGGCATTTCACAGTGATGTGCAAATAGGTACTCTGAAGACAATTACTTGTAGTTTGACAGGTCTGGGTTTGTTATACTGTGCTTGTGACTCCAGGGTCTAATTACAAGCCTGGGAGCCATTGTAAGTCAACAACAACAACATCTGGTATTTCCAAGTCATTTCTGTGAAATGACAAAAAAGGGGAAAACAAATAATTGAAAACAAAATTTTGGTCAAATGGCAACCCCAGCCTTATTCTGTCCCCAAATACAATATCTGGCCACTTAGCTAGCAGTGTGCCAATTTTGTGAACATGAATTCCAGCATTATAAAAGTTTCAACTGGTCGTAAATCAGCCTGGTTATCGTAGTGTCAATTTCAGGACCAGAAATATTCATACATTTAAAAGACTGCATGGACTCATGAACACCAAAGCATGGAAATCTAGATTCCAACCCTCATTGGGCAACTATTTACTTCATATATGCATACACAGTTCAATGTATCCCTCCAACGAGATTTACTAGGTATTTACAAACAGAAGAACAAGTTTTGTTCACTAAAAGCACTTGCACATTATTACAGTAGCAAGACATTCATATTACAGTCAGTGAAAATAGTCAAGATCTTTTCTGGCGAAGTCTACAATTCATATTCTCTCACCTCTCCGACGAATCGCTTGAAGAAACTTACAACCAATTGAGATTTAAGCAAAGGAATCCAGTGCTTTTTCAATAATGGGGAGGTTTTGGGGCAGTGGGGATGAATGTAGCTTCATAAGTTCTTTAAAATTGAAAGGAAGGTTTCATTCTTGATATGAGAAAGACAGTCAGACAGCCTCCGAAGATCTTGGGACCTCATTCACTATCTGTTGAGTGGAGAGAAGGTTGAGAATACATGCAAATAAAAATAATTCTAATCAAACCAACAAAAAGGCAAACCCATGAAGCCACATGCATGCAAGCAACTAAAATAGCTGATCAATGAAGCGTATTTGTTGCATATTATGCTACAAAAAAAAAAGTAGCGAGCGTGTGCTTCACTAAACAAAATGTCCTGACTCCCTCCTCAACATGTGAAATTCTTGCAATAAACATTATGTACAAATCATCTAAGAATGCTTTGATTACAAGGTCCACAGACCGCACAGCTACAATGCCATTGGAGAGAATGGCCAGAACCTCTATTTACATTTGCCACAACACTCCTTGCTTGGGAAGATTAATTTAGGATGGATTAAAAATTAATTCAGAGAATTTTTTGCTAAACCCACCACAACTGGAGACAACAGAATGCCTATTTACATATCCAGGAAGACAAAACGTCATGCAAAAGAGACAAGGCAAGTTCGAGAAATTCTTCAAACTGCATTTTATAAATAGAAAAGTTAAATGACCCAGGGGATTACTAGACAAACTCAAAAATACAGTAGTCAACTTCAACACTTGGATTGACTGGCTATGTATAATGTTTCTCTCCAGGAATATTTAAAGTCTACATTTGAGTAAGATACAAGAGAAAAAAAAATTAGAGAATTTCCAATATCTGTTTTAGTTCCAAAACTTTATTCAAGTCTGGATACTTATCTTTTGGGAGACAGTTGAAGGAAAGAGGCACTCCATTATTGGTTACACATTTGGACTCCTTTCCCCTCAACCCCACCCCAAAAAGGTGGTCAAAGATTTTAGACACTTGAACCAAATTTACAAGAATGTTCCATTGCAACCAAAAAGGCAAGAATGCCTTACCTATTAAAAAAGTGTGAATAAATGTCAACTCATCGATTTAATCTGTTTACCCATCACCCCTGTGTTTGTTGACCTACATTGCCCCAAGCAATGATTTTGTTATCAAAACAGTCACCCGCATTTTCAAATCCTTGCAAGGTCTCACCCCTCCAACTTTGACCTCTTGCCCATTCTCAATGTTACTTCAGTCCAACATTGGTAGCTATACTTTCAAATGCCTAGACCCAAACTCTGGAGCTCCCTCCTTAGGGAGGAGGGAAGAGATGAAGCTTAAGACATGCCTCAAAATCTTTGGGCCTTGTTTCTGGCCATGGGTCCCAATACTTCCATGTGGCTCAGGCTCAAATTTTGTTTATCAAATCATTGAACAACATTTTGCTGCATAAATACAGAAGGTGTGTGATGGAATTCACTTGTGTCACTATTTATTTTCGTACAGTAGCACAGAGTTGTACTCAAGACTTAATACATTCAATTACACATCCATAGACGTAAACTTTTCGAAATTATGAGGGATGTAGTCTTTATCTGGACAAGGAGTTCAGCGAGGCACTGTAGTTTCCCAGGAAAGTTTGATTTTAACTGTATTTGTTTGCACTCTAAACCCTTTCCTTATGCCATCCCTAGTCAACCCATGCATCCCCACATTTACCAGTATCATCAAGGTGGCATCCCATAATTCTCAAAGAGCAAAGTGCTTCTATATCCATTAGATGGAAAAATGAAAGATCTTCCGCCAGTGAAAGATTTCATTTCTAAATAGCCCTGCACAAGAACCACTAATGGGATCTCTATAGGGTCAAAGGGCACAGCCAGCATGCATTTAGCCAGTTACCTTTGAAGGATTAACAAGAATAAAATGTTGAGATAACGAAAAACTGTGTGTCTGAGAAGGGAGAAAATGGAGAGAGAGAGAAAGATGACTGAATACAGTGAACCAGATGCAAGCATCAGCCAATGAGAAAGAAGTACATTTGTAGCATCTCAAAGGTCTGTTAACAAAACAAAATTGTGTTTTATGTAAAGTCTGCACATCAATTCATAAACTTGTGGTGCAGTGATAGTGTCAGTTCCCCTGGACTGAGGGGTCCAAGGTCAAGTCCCAGCTGTTCCAGATGGGTGTAGTAACATCTCTGAACAGATTGATTAGAAAAATAGGTCAAATTCAAACTTTGTTTTGCATTGATAAAGTGTCTATTGTGACGACTTTAAAAAAGACCAAGCAGGAACGAGAGCTATGAGGAGCCAAAGGGAGGGGTCTTTTAAGGTCACCCAGGTTTAGATAGTCAGAGATCAATAGCTGCTAAAGATCCTTCAGCCCACTGAGTCCGGACCAGTCATAAAAACCTACCTTTTTCTAATCCCATTTTCCAACACCTATCCTATAGCCTGGTGTACCTTGACATCTCAAGTGCTGATCTAAATATTGCTTTAATGTGAGGAGGGTTTCTGCCTCTCCCATTCTTACAGACGGAGAGTTCAAGATTTCCCACCAGCCTCTGGGTGAGCAAGTTTTTCCTTCACCTCTCCTCTAAACGTTCTGCCCCTTCAATCTCTGCCCCTGGTCATGGATCCCTCCATCAAGGGGACATGCATCTTCCAGTCTACCCTCCTGAATGGAGGATCAAATCATTTCACAAGAAATCCAAGTGAAAAAGTTGGAAAACCAGACAGACATTCACTCATCGTAAAAATTGTCTCAGTCACCTCTCACTACTGTCATTGCAAGTTCTGATTTTTTTAAAAAAGGAGGCGATTTTTCCAATCATAGAGTTCTTCTACAAAATAAAAGGCCATTGTTGGGTGGTGGGCATGGGAGCAGAAATGAACTGGTCACCATAAGAAATACAGCAGAAAGCAGTCATGGAAATGGGACAGAGTACAGAAACGTTCATTGGCCCTTGGTCACCTTATGTGAGAAAACCTCGAGGGGACAAACTTTAAAAAACAAGATTGGAGGGGGGAAAAAAAAAACACATTTTGCAGAGCGAGTAATTTAGTTGCGGAATGCACTTTCTGGAAATGTGGAGGAGAGGCATTAAAGAGGACACCAGGTGATTGGAACATAAAAATGGTGTGTGAGGGGATGTTGGGGAAGAGGCAGATTACCACTCAACCAAAATTCTCCCCAGACGTTGGTCAGTTATGATGCAGAAGAATGCTAGTCTGCAAACCTGTTTAAAAATGCTTTAATCCAGGCAATAAAATTGGGAGGAGGCCAGGAATAAAAAGGTCATGATTAGTATCCAATAACAGTGTGATGGACACAAGGGGACACATGTTAACTAGTACAAAGCAGCGAGGTCATGAAATAGCAGTCCACTTCACCACCATGCCCTGCCACTCGAGATCAGAATGAGGTGGCCATGGGTCAGTTTTAGATTTTTAAAAATGTTCAGGCACAGTAAAACGTGGACCTGATTAGTAAATCAAGTGACGCACACAGGAGTTGCCAAAATTGTTAAGTGAGCTCCATTCAACTTCTTTTCAATGCTTAAAACAAGCCAATGCTTCTACCACCTATTTTAGCAAGGTTAGATCACACTGCATGGAGGGAGAACTAGCTTTGTCCATACAGAAGTGGCTTGAAGGTAGAAGACAGGATATTGGTTCAGCCACTTTTGGAATACGGTGTACAATTCTGGTCTCTCGGAAGAATGTCATTAAATTTGAAAGGGTTCAGAAAAGATTTACAAGGATGTTGCCAGGGTTAGAGGGTTTGAGCTATACAGAGAGGCTGGGGCTGTTTTTCCTGGAGCATCGGAGACGGAAGGCTGACATTATAGAAGTTTATAAAGTCACGAGGGGCATGGATAGGATAAATAGACAAGGTATTTTCCCTGGGGTGGAGTCCAAAACTAGGAGGGCATAGGTTTAAGGCGAGTGGAGAAAGATTTAAAAGGGATCCAAGGGACAACTTTTTCACAGAGTCGGTGGTGCGTGGATGGAATGAGCTGCCAGAGGAAGTGGTGGAGGCTGGTATAATTACAACGTTTAAAAAGACATCGGGATGGGTACATCAATCCAAAGTAAACTTCACACACAAAATTAGCCAAAAAAGTTGCTTTCCATCTCCAATTGGGTTTGTTAATTTCAGTTCAATTCCAAGACAAAAAAACTTGTAGATTGATCCAAAGCTAAATCTTTTAATTTGTCAGGACTAACACTAATAAACTGCCACCTGAAAAGTAAAGATAGATAAAAGAGAAAATACTTACAGGTAAGCCTTGCCTAGTAAAGACTGAAGAGTGAAAGAAAGAATTATGAAAAGAAAAAAAAATGTAGAGAACACAAACCACTTCATAAATTCAGCACAGGCTTAGCCAAAGACTTAAGATAAAAAAAATCAAATGCATCTTTCTCTTGATCAAAGCTAGTTAACAAGTATATGGGATACTTATTAAAAAAAAACTTACTTCAAAACAAAAAAAATGGGAAGTCACAGAAACAAATAGCCCAGACAAACTGACAGCCATGAGTTCGCATACTGTTATTGAAGACACCTTTTCACTATTCAAAGATGTCTTTTTAAGTGCAGACTTTTAACATGTCTAAACCATTAAATTCAAAAATGGCATGAACACTGAGCAGATCAGGCAGCATCTGTGAAGACAGAAATCAGAGTTAACGTTTCAGGTCAACAAATGATCATTGGGACGGGGATTACAGAAGTTACAGATGTAACAGGTTTTGAACAAGTACAGAGGCAGACAAGGGTTGGTGCAAACAGGAGCAAGAGGAGAACAAAAAAAACACTTCAGACGGTGTTAGGCAGGAGTGTGCATATATATTGGAGTTTAGAAATAGGAATGTCTTACTGCAATTATACAGGACCTTTGAGACCACACCTTAAGTGGTGTGCACCATTATGGCTTCCCTACCCAAGGAAGGATACCCTTGCCATAGAGATTCACTACACGGTTTTCAGAGATCTACCATACAACTGTCCTAGGAGAGATTGGTTCAACTGGGTTTATAATCACGACTTATGGAAGGCTGAAGGGGATTTAGTTTTGGACAGGTGAAGGTGTAGTACCGAAAAGGTTAGAAGGGGGATCAGATTGAAACAAAATGCTCGCAATGCTGGACAGACTAGATGCAGGGAGCACATTTCCCCTGGGTGGGGACTCTAGAATCAGGGGACAAACTCAGAATATGGGGGTAAGCCATTTAGGCTCAGAGATCAGGGAAAAAAACTCTTCACTCTGAAGGGTAATGAATCTGTGGAGTTCTCGACAGCAGAAAGCAGACTTGTGGAAGCCAAGTCACTGAATAGATTCAAAAAGAAACAAATGGATATCTCTTTAGATTTTTAAAAGACATCAAGGAGTAGGAGGAGAAAGTCAGAATATACTATTGTGATGCAGGATCAGCCAGTACAGTATCTGATTGAATGCCACAGCAGGCTTGAGTAGCCTACTCCTACTGGTTAAAGATAGAAATTAGGTGCAGGAAATTACTCCACAATCCTGCCGAATAGTTGACACAAAGAAAGATTTATTTGACAGACGCTACCTGATCTGCTGAGTATTCCTCACAGGCATTTCAGGTTCCCCACAGTTTTGCTCAATTCAAACTAGGATGTAGATATTAAAGATTTGGTAACTCACACAAAAATAAGAGCTGGACGTAGGCACTGAGTGCGCAAAATGATTCTACTGTGCACTAGAGTGAGGAATTAAGCAAATTTCCCCGCAACTTTGACAATTTTATGAGTAGCTGCTGAATAAATTCAAAAGTTTACCTCGAGCAAAGAGCTAACATCCCAGCTGTTAAAGTCCCCAAAGTATTGGCTCAAAGATATGGAGAATCTGGTTACACCGCACTTCATTGGTGACTTGGGAACATTTTTATATTGTAGGCCTAGACCAATAGGGCACTGTAAAACCAATCCAAATTAAATATGGGAGAGCACTAATCATATCAGAATCAGATACAAATACAGATCTGGCAGCAACTATGTTAAGAGTAAGCCCAATTCTGAAGGCGGCCCACCAAACTCAATGCAAAACATTTTTCTCTCCACAGATGCTGCCAGAACTGTTCAGTATCTCCAGCAATTCCTGCGTTGGTGTCTTTCAGATCCCCAACATCCAGGGTTTTGTTCTATTTGAATACAGATCCCTGGAATGTGAAAGGACTCCATCTCTGTACAACCCTCCAGTGGCTTTTAGAGTCAGATAGCAACTGCATTTCACAAACTACAGGGAAAAAAGCTACTGGAGGGCACAAAGTGGTCTTCCTTCTTGCTCCCTCCATGGAGGGTCATACTCAAACCAGGAGTCCATTCAGCCCATCGAAGGTACTGGTCCAAACTGCATTACCTGGGCTAATCCCACATGCTAGATTTTTAGGTTTTAAAGAGTTCATTCATGGAACAGAAGCATCACTAACTTTGGTCAGCCTATGTTAACTATCCACAATTGCCCAGATGGTGGTGGTCTTTAAGAAATTACTGCAGTTCAGGGCATAGGGTCCCCCACAGTGCTGATGATCTCGTTGTAGGTAACAGCACATCATAGAATTTTGCTTTTTCCAAATGAGTAAAATCACTTTCTGCCTCCACCATCCATTTGAATTGGAGGATTCAGAACCTGCCTCCTTTGGAATGAAATCAGATCTATCTAACTCTACACTAATTCTACCAAATCACAAGTTATCCCCCGACACCCCCTTGGCTATCAAACTCTGACAGAAACCTGGTTAATTAAAAGAAAAAAAAAGGGAAACTTTGAAATGAAACAGACAAAAGTTGGAGCTTTAACAAAGAATATCCTTAGTGCAGCCAATAGGGTTTAAGTATCCACTTAAGTCAACAGCACATTTGGAGTAATGATAAAAATTCTTGGTGCTTATCATTACAATATCTATTAGTTTTATTTCCCCCTCTATTCTCTTGCAGCATGAGGGCATCACTGGCAAGGGTAACATCTCTTACCCATCTCCAGTTGACTTTGAACTAAGGAGCTTTCAGGGCCATTGTGGAGGACCATTAGCTGGGTGTTTGGAGCCACATGTAGGCCAGGCTGTGCTAGGATGGCAGATTTCCTCCCCCTCCACCCAAGAGAAAAAGGGAAATTGATGAACCAGATGAGCTTTAAAAATGACAAACGATGGTTTTATGGTTTGGTTACTGAAGCTAGCTTCTAATTCTGGATTTGATCTTCATTCAAAATTTAAGTTAGTTCACCAAGTGTGATTTTTTTTAAAAAAACTGTCTGGTCTCCCAGATACCCCAGCTGAACAGAAAGAAAATTTGATACTATTGTGAGAAACATGGATTAGATCAACACAATAGACACCTGCCCATTCAAAATATCATAATTCAACTGGAAATTCTACCAAAGTCCTCATTCGCATCAAAATTGCATTACTTAATTCTATATTATAATAAAAATAAAGTCAGAATTAAGCAAGGGCAGATTGCTATTAAAAACGGATAACCTTAAATGTGTGGCATTTTCCAACACAACTGGGAGTACATTCTTCACAAAAAAAAAGCAGCTTTTTAAAAACTAAAGACAGCTGTTAGTGTACATTCTACAATTAAAGAGATGGTTAATTACATTAACATAACTAATTTAAAAGATCTACATCTTCATAAATAGGAGTTCACAGAGAAATAGTCTCGTTTCGTATTCTTAGGAACGTACAGCAAAGCCAAAACACTTCAGCTATATCTAAAAAGCAAGCAGACTGAACCAGCACAAACCCAAAATGAAAAATTGCACAGCTATTTCAGTTCAACACTTATTCACAAAAGCAGCGGAGTAGCACAGCTATTTTCACATACAGCTGAATTTTAGGTCAGCGATTAGTAACATTATGGAGCACAGAGCTAAAAATGTTTTATGCTGAAGGTATACTCAATCTGCAGATTATCAGCAAAATAAAAGAAAAAGCAGCAGCAGAGACAGCCATAATGGTACAGAACATTCAACTAACTTGTCCAGGCAGGGGTGTGGACACTTCAGAAGCCAGGCAGACGGGCATGGCAGAGGAAGAGGAGGCCACGTGGTCATCTAGGCCTTCAATCCTCGGCTTTTTGTTGGGTTCTGGGCTTGCCAGAGGGGTAACACTATTGCGACGCATGAGTGGGTTAGATCCCTTCTTACCAATGTCCTGGTCAGAGTGAATGGGGAGAAACAAAAAAAAAATGTAAAGAAAAAAAGAAAAAGAAAGCTAAATTACAATAGGAGCATTTCAAAAATCCCAAAATTTCAATAAAATCACTTCAAGCCTATACATTCTGTCTGACCAAGGCAGAGCAGAAGGAGTAAAGTCAGATCAAGGTCCCATGACTACACACTGTGTGTGTTGTACTTATCGTGAAACCTGCCCACATTCATTCCCAACCATTACAAATGGGTAAAACTTTAAAATGAGCCCCAAATTAAAATGGTTCAAAAATTTGGTGATAGAATAATGCTTAAGATTCTAGCTATAAACTTCATATTTGGACAAGAGCTATCACACTCACAGGAGCCCAATCACGTTACTAAGTCGACAGATCAGGGACAGCAGTTTACAAAACATTTCTAAAGCAATCCTCAGACTTCAGTTCCTGCGACAGAAATTAAAAGTGAAGCTGGTTTTAGCAGAGGCAGCCTGGTAAATATCCTGCTCTGAAAGAGAGCTGTATAAATTGCCCAGTGTCTAGAAACACATGTGCTCACAAAAACCTCACTGTAAAACAACTTCCCAGTGATACAAAGCTAAGAGTAAAAAAAAAAGGAGAGAAATATCACTCAGGGCAGTACCAATGTTTCTGCTGAACAAGAATTTAAAACAGCAGACTGAACAAACAGCTAAAGGCTGCTCGGATTTGGACAATATGTATTCTAAACTGAAGTGTGGCAGAGTTTATAACCAATGAATAACATACAAATGTCAGTCCAAAGAAAATCAAAATGCAAAGTTTAATAGACTCTTTCTCCCAAAATCCATTTTTCCCCCTCAAATAGAATTCTAACTCTCAATTGCTATTATGTCATATCACAATTGTAATGGGCAGGAAGTGATTGGCTCCATACTGCCTGCACTGACTCTTCAAACAGAGCATCATTACCAAGTGTCAATCCCCTGTCATCTTTTCCCCACATCCTTGCACACTATTTCTATCTAAATAACCATCCAATGCCCCAACTGAACCTGCCTCCATCACATTCCCAAAGAGTACATTCTCAACCTGAGCCACTCAGGTGAGGGGAAAAATAAAAAAAAAGTTTCCCCCTCCCCTCACATTACCCTGGTTTCTTTAAAAAGATGTCTACACCCTCTACTTTTTGTTCCTTGCACAAGTGGGACCAGCATCTCCCTATCTATTCTAGCCCACTCAGGATTTTGAAAACTTATCGAATCTGCTTACAGCCACCTTCTCTCTAGGAAAATAAAAGAGTCCCAACTAAACCTCCCCATAACCGATGTCTCAGTCCTGAAACCATTCTTGAGAATCACTTCTACGTTCTGTCCAATGCATTCATCTCTTTCATGTAACGTGGACCCCACAACTGTACATAGTACTTCTGGGGAGTCGAACAAGTATCTTGTACAAGAGCAAGGTGATGTACTCCATGCCCCTATTAACAGATTGTGACTTTTATTTGATCCATACCTGTATTCTTATGGAAGTTCACAGATGACTAAAATAGAAAGAAATCTGTTCTCCTGAAAAGATATGTGCGCACACCTCCCAGTGGGGCTGAAGTCACCCAGATTAAATTAACAAACTCAAATGTTGTTGTTGTTGTTGTGTGGCAACTCAGATATACCATCCCCAGGTTATAGAGCACAGTTTATTCCCTAAATCATTAGTGGGATCAAGTCATTAAATGACTAATCAATGCATGAATACAAGAGCGTCTCTGGATGATCAGTAGAAGGGCACATCCATGGCTGTTGCCCAAGATGTTTAAAGCCAGCACAGAGATAGATAAGCAGGGGGAAGAGACTGAACCTCCTCCGTATAGGACCACTCACTCTGTTTCATCTCCAGTGATGTACAAATGTAGCAGCATATTTCTGTAATTCATCTGGAAGTTGTGTGTGTGTGTGTGTGTGTGTGTGTGTGTGTGTGTGTGTGTGTGTGTGTGTGTGTGTGTGTGTGTGTGTGTGTGTGTGTGTGTGTGTGTGTGTGTGTGATGCTGACTCACATAAGAGCATGTCATTCAACAAATGCCATGCTTTGGAGATTCCTGGAGAGGTGTACTGAATGGTCCATGACAGTTCAAGTCCTATTGTTAATACAATTAGTTGTCCCTTGATCCTGCTGCAACATCCAAATCAGCCAAACAGTTATGGGAGACTGTTTAACTTCAGTGAACCATTTATTATTGGTTCATTGATGGCAGGCCAAGAGTTAGAGCCCATTCCCAACTGCACTGGAGAAGGCAGCTAAATTTAAGTCCGTGATTATGCATCTACTCCCAGGACAGAAGCATTTCCATTTTATTTTCTATTAGACAGAGGAGAACAAAACAGCACTGTCTCAGACAAAAAGTAAATAACCACAAATAGGCAAGTCAAGACAGCTGTAGTTAAGGTCATGAAAAGGATTGAGCTTTACACCACAATTAAGACACTGTTCAAAAATCCCTTTGATATTTTCTCTTTTGCACACTTCCCAGCAGTCAGCTCAGGAGGGACACTACCAGAGAGTGAGCACATTTCTTCTGCAATCCAAAAATTGCAGAACTGAACAATTCTCAGATATCAACAGTCTGCCCTTCTTCGAAAAACAATACTGAAAAGACACTAAAAACTCAGTGGTGGAAAGACAGGGGAAACAAGATCAGTCTCAAGCTAAAATAGGACAAAGCTTTTTGACATCAACTTAGTCAAAAAAAAAAATCAGCAGAATTGTGTGTGCTCTCTTCTGAAGGAAACAGGTGGCCAGTTAGACTATCCTGCAGCAAAGCAGATAATGCATAGACCGTCAGCATAACCTAACAAGTTACACATTCAATCCTTCTGTTATGCAATGCAGAGCAAGTTGACTAACAGTCAGGGAACACACTGATCTTTCCCATTCACTTCATGGTATATGGTCATCTAGCAACACCATAAGCTGACCCTGCCACAAAACACTGACCCAAATCAATCAACAGCAAAAACACTTCAGAAAAAGGAGAGAGCGAGAGAGAGAGGGGCCAGGGGTGAGGGGGTGGAATCCAATGCCTTCATTGGTGACAAAATACCAATTTCCAAAATAGCCCTTACACAATCTGGAGAGGAGGAAAGCACAGCCTTAGGTTACCCTTCATTGCAAAATATGACGACTTGAAATCATCAGACTCTCCTTCCTCACAAAAAAGAAGGAACTCTTGAACCCATGACATTCGTAAAGCAATTCAAATAGGCTTGCAAATTAATGCAAGCCAGCTGCGAGGAATCAGCTGAGGCACTGCAGCAAGCTCAATACTTGGCTGGATTCGCTCTTCAGTTAAAAGAAGACGACGACATCCCCAGCTCCTTTGTGCAGATATTTGCCCTACTTGATGTGACCCCAGTTTAAGTTTTCACTCAGTTCCCGGCCCATAACATTCTCTGCTGCCTCAGACAATTTGCTTAAAAACAATGATGCAGCAACTGCTTTAAAAAAAAAAGGGATAACAAACTGTATTGTACGTGTGAGAAACCAAATACTCACCTCTGGTCGATCTCTGTGTGTGTTTACTGCTTCCACATTTAAAAAGATAGACTCAACCTTGCAGCCTAATTGAATTTAAAAAAGAAAGAAAATTAAGCTCATCATCCACTTGAATGTAAAATCAAACCAAATAATATGCAAAAGAAAACCAAACTCACCATAAGCAAATGGAGTCAATTTTAATACAGTGTGAAGAGGACACTTTAGGTAGGGCAGCTCGTCTACAAAAACAGAAACAACCCAATACCATTAGCCATCATATTATACTTCATCTCCTGGTTAGGTTCAACATTTAATATGATGCATGACTGATACACAGCTGAGTCCAACCACATTGCACTACTGCTGATTATATAACACTGAAAATCATCTAGACTTGCTGTTTCATCAGCAAGAGAAAGCTGGTCACTGGTCTATTAAATGGAACAAATATTGGATACATCAAAAAAAAAGTGTTCTTCAATGCACATACCTGCACTTTTATCTAGAAAATAAGCAAGGAGACAACGCATGACAGCCTGGTGACATATGACCAATACATTTCCCTGTCTCTCCAGCTCCATGATGACTGGTTCTAAACGCTGCACCAAGTCTTGGTAAGACTAAAACAAACAAAACAAAAACCACCATTCAATTTACAGTTTCAAAAGTAACACTTTTCAGGAGGTAAATCCAACAGGATTACAAAATTAAAGGGGGAGGGGGGTTAAGTATTGTTTTGGATTAACACCAGCGGCATCTGTACAAGAGGAGGTACAGTCTAGTAAACATCCTGGATGTCGCTATGGAAATCACACCCTTCAAAAAGAAGGATCATAAAGCCAGTTTTTGAAACAGACTTCATCCGTTCCTGAAACAGAGCCAAGAATTTGGTGTCTTCACTTTGGGAAGGAAACATTTTGAAGCTTAATCCATTTAACAAAGCGAAGCAATCATGCTCAGTCAATACTACAAGCTGCTACCTACCTCACCAGTTGGGTAGCGGTAATAATATTTGTCCTGCTCACGTAACGCATATTCCTCAGGATGCTGTTCCTTGATTTCTTCATAGGTCAGGTCCTCACATACACCCTGCAATAAACAAAATGTCACCTTAAAACATTTCATAATTTACCCCAAACAACAGATGCAACATAGAGCACTATAGGTCAATACACAAGTTTGAAAAAAAAAAGGAAAAAAAATCACTGGTTACCTTCCCAAAACAAAAGTTTTTATTAAAAAAAGAAGAAACTTTCATTATATAGCACCATTTGCAATCAGAGGATATCCAAAATGTTTCTCAGGAATTCTAGCTTTCAAAATTCACTTACTTGCTGTTGAGAATGAAGGAAACATACAGCCACTCACATCCAAAATGATGAAAGCAGCTGATACATAGGAGCGCCACCGCTACAAGATGCCCTCTAAGCCACTCACAATCCTGATTTGATAATATATCACTGTTCCTTCAGCGTCACTGGGTCAAAACCCTGGAATTTCCATCCCAAGGGCATGGTGGGTCAACCTGCAGCATGTGCACTACAGCGGTTCAAGGAGGCAGCTCACCCCCAACTTCAAGGGGCAACTAGGGGCAGGCAAGAGGTGCTGCCTAGCCAATACACTAGTCCCATGAGTAGATTAAAGAAAAAGAAATCGAATACAAAATGGATCTGGAATTAACCTATGAGAAGCCTATAAAACCCAGCTTGCCAGAATAAATCAAAAATCAATGTTCTCGTCCACGTCATTACAAACAAGGAAACGACTCAGTTTTGCCCCAATAATTTATTGATCATTTCTCCTTGGTTTGTTTGAAATGGATCGTGCTCCAATATGTAGATTTGGCATCGATTACACGGAGTGAGAGCACAGAAGCAGTAGTATTCCTTGAGCAGTAGGTACAATATATTACTCAATGCTCATGGGATGGGGAGAATGGAGTTGGTGGCTGGATTGCGAGAGCGAGAGACCAAAGGTCTCATCCCATCTACCGTACTCCCTCACTCAGGGCAGGGTGACCCTCAGGTCAAAATCACCACCAATCCCATCCCTAATGAGGGCGCCGCCTCTGGGAGTATTCCAACTTTATCTCAATTGATGCCCAATAGTCAGGGAAGGATACTGTGGCAGGAAGTTCAATGGTTGGTACCCATGATAGTACCCTTCTAAAAAAGTTAGGGGGCAACCCTTGAAGCGGGCAGCAGCAGCTAAACGAAGTGCAAGAATAGATTGAACGGTCTGTTTGCTACCTGTACATAGAGTTCTCCGTTCATTTACAGACAGTAGAGCAATAGATAGCAGCCTGGGCACAAACACTGAAATACTGTTTTAAAAAATCAGTAATTTAAAGAAAAAAAACTTACAGCATCAATTTCATTCAGAGCCTTCCATTGCTCATATCGACCTCCCAAAACCTCTGCCGTTTGGATGGTTCGCTTTAGTTGGCTGGTCCATACCTTCAGATCCTTAAGATTCTGTTCTTCCAGAAAGGTGCTGAGTGCAGAGGAAAACTGAAAAGAAAAAAAAATTAAGCACAAAATTAAAAAAAACTGTCAAGGAAGGAAAGAGCATGTCTTTTTCAAATGCTCTCATGTCATAGTATTTATAACAGAGGAGGCCATTTGACTCATTGCGTCTGTAACAGTTCTCAAAAGAACTACCCAGCTGGTTCCACTCTCCAGCCCTATTTCCATACCCCTCCAATTCACCACTATCAAATATATCAATCAAGCTCTCTTGAAACCTACATGTTCCCAGACAGCACATTCTAAATCCTAATATTTGGAGTCAAGAAGTTTCTCCTCATCTCACTCCTAGCTCTCTTGCTGACCATCTTGAAATTCTGAACCCTAGTTACTGTCGTGCTAACTAGTGGAAAATGAATATCCTTCTTTACCCTGTCAAAAGTTGTTCAAAAATTTTAAACACCTCAATACATGCCCCTTCTTAAATCTACTGCTCCTAACCCAATTCCTATAATCATTCCTTGTATCTAGATATCATTCTAGTAAAATCTCCTTTGCACTCAAGAGGGTTATGTCTTTAAAATAACTAAGGTGCCCGGACCTGAACATTTCAAATATAGTCCGACCATTTATTTGAAGAAAGGAGGCAGAAAGAGGCACCATCTGATCCTGAAGACAGCAGTCAGGGCTAGCTAATCCCCAAACAGTGTAAACCACCCCCCCCCCCCCAAATTAACATATTTCAGCACTTTCATGAATGCTAACTGTACTAACTCAAAAACTTAGCACTAAAAGTTATTATTCTACAATCCTTAAAAAGTTTGAGGATTATTACAAACTTCTGGGGTATGTGGGACTTCAACCTAGGCCAGAGATAGGGACACTTCCACAATTGCATATAGTCAAACAAAACAAGGACAAAATTTGAATTTAGTTTTGAACGAGAGAGAAAAGAAAAAAATCATTGACATTGCTGGGAGAGAAGTGACTCAGCAGATAATATATTGACTATTACATGTGTTCGTAGATTAGATTCGATTCCCTACAGTATGGAAACAGGCCCTTCAGCCCAACAAGTCCACATAACCCTCTGAAGAGTAACCCACCCAGAGCCATTTCCCTCTGACTAATGCACCTAACACTATGGCCACGCTAAATTGCCCAATCTACTGGACCGGAACATCTCTGAACTGTGGAAGAAAACCGGAGCGTCTGGGAGGAAACCCATGGAGACACAGGGAGAATGTCTGCCTGGATGGAGTTTGCACAGTCACCAAAGGCTGGAATCGAACCCGGGTCCCTGGTGCTGTGAGGCTGCACGTAGATGTCAAATGAGTTGGGAAGTGAACCAGGCAAATCAGTGAGTAAAGTAATTGCTAAAAACACCAAGTTAACAATCTTGTGTTTTTTTTTTAAATGTTCACAAGGAGGAATACCACTAGCTTAAAATAGTACAGGCTAAACTTCCCATTGTTAAAAAATTACACAAACTGCAGCAGTACTCCCCTGGAATTTTGTTAGAAAAAGAAAGGGAGATTGGATCAAACATGTTTGACATTTATGGGGAACATTTTAGGGTTAGGAAACTATTTTTGCTGAAATAAAACAAAGAACAGCAGATGCTGAAGATCTAAAACAAACACAGAAATTGTTGGAGAAACTCAGCAGGTCAGAGTCTGGCAATGCTCCAGAACTAAAGAACCAAAGAAGACGCGAAACATTAACTCTGCTTTCTCTCTCCACCGATGCTACCAGACTTGCCGAGTTTCTTCAGGAATAAAATGAGAAAACACTATTTGTAAATAGATTGAGTTGGGAACTCTTACTTAAATTGCGATCAACATAAGATCAAATGCTTAATTTATAACTGTGAGAGATGACCGGTTTTGTTTATTTAGCAGCATGGTGGTTAGCACTGCTGCCTCACAGCGCCAGAGACCTGGGTTCAATTCCTGCCTCGGGCAAATGTCTGTGTGGAGTTTGCACGTTCTCCCAGTTTCCTCCCCTAGTCCAAAGACGTGCAGGTTAGGTGAATTGGCCAGGCTAAATTGCCCGTAGTGTTAGGTGTAGGGGAATGGGTCTGGGTGGTTTGCTCTTTGGAGGGTCGGTGTGGACTTGTTGGGCCAAAAGGACCTGTTCCCACACTAAGTAAACTAGGGGTCATTGGAGCAAAAAAGGTGGGAATATGGGAGTTAGGTCTCAGATCAGTCAGAATAGAACTGAATGACAGACCCAGAACAAGGGGTCAAATGTTAGAAACCGACTTCCACATTTCAGGCGGAAGTGAGGACTGCAAATACTGGAGATCAGAGCCTAGATTAGACTGGTGCTGGAAAAGCACAGCAGGTTAGGCAGCATCAGAGAAGAAAAAAAGCAGTTGTTTCGGGCAAAAGCCCTTCATCAGGAAAAGCCCTGATGAAGGGCTTTTGCCCAAAACATCAATTTTTCCTGCTCCTTGGATGCTGCCTGACCTGCTACACCTTCCCGTCACCACTCTAATCTAGGCTATATCTGCATTCAGACAGTCCAAACAGAAACCTTCCTGGAGCCCATTTCCAAGTTGGAACACAATGCAGTACAACATTAAAGAACCATTCATAAACAAACAGTGTTTGTATGTCAGCTCTTTAAAACTACACTCCAAATGAGATTGCATTCACAAATGCATGTGCTCACAAGTTAAGAGATTGAAAGGCCTTTTAATAGTCCTGTGCTTCATTGGCTACTTTTATTCACAAAAATGTTGCCAGTGTTAATAGGTACCTTTTTTCCTCTGTACGAGAGGCCAGAGTCCCCACCAATCCGGCCTTGGAGATTGTATTCACTTTCCCCATGGCGACACAAGTAGATTGTCCGAGGCTGGATATGAATATTCATCAGGTAATAAACTATTTTGCTCTGGATGTGATCTTGGACCCGGTTTACCAGGAATCTCCGGCCTACGTTAATCACTTTGATGAATGACAGATCCCTAAATAAAAGAAAATAGTTAGTACAGATGTTCAGTACAATTTTAATTCTCTTCACAATAACCCAGCAACATTACTTTGATCACAACTCTACAGAAGCATCACCATAAATGTCATGTGTATTGTTAGAAGGGACACCCAAGGACGTCAATTACAATAAAAATGTCTTTCAGAACTTTTGCAAAATAGGATAACAGACAAAGTTTGACCTGATCCCATTAGTTAAGGACTGAATGGGTAGCACAAGAGAAACAGTGAGAGCAACACGATATATAGTCAGAGTCATACAGCACGGAAACAGACCTTTTGGTCCAACCAGTCCATGCTGAATATAATCCCAAACTAAACTCGTCCCACCTGTTTGCTCCTCATCCCTCCAAACCTTTCCTATTCATGTACGTATTCAAATGTCTTAATTACCTGCACCCATCACTTCCACATGATATAGCAACATAGAAAATAGCAGCTTCCTTGGTCATTCATTAGGCTTATGGCTGACCATCCAACCCAGGCCCCTGATGCCACTTTCTCTATGTATCCTTTGATCCCTTCAGATCAAAAGGAACTACATCTAACTGAGTCTTGAAAATACTCCAGATTTTGGCCTCAACTGCTTTGTGGTTAAAAATTCCCACAGGCTCACCACTGTGTAAAGAAATTTCTCCTCATTTCAGTCCGAAACAGTCTATCCCTTATCCTTAGGCTGTGACCCTCTGGTTCTACACTCCAGGGTCACTGGGAACATCATTCTTGCATTTATCCAAACTGCCAAAAGGCACTTTTTCTACAAGTCTGCATCAGGCCCTAAGCCCATTTCTTCATACCAAAAAAAAACACAACTTTCAGCATGCAATCTTCAAGACAGAGTACAGTCAGGCTGTGCCAAATAATTGAGCATCATTCCCACTCCAAGGTGAATAATTATGGTACAGGTAGTTCTCGTATAAAGTGCACTTCGGCAGCACGATTTGGCAATGTTGCTGAAGAACCGGGGAACACTTACCTCTGTTGGCAATAGCGCGATTCCAGCAGGGATCGGTTCACGTGGTTCATTCTGTGCACGCGCCGATATCCACACCGAAATCTCCATGCCATTCTGCATATACACGATGTCAGCTGCCAACAGAGCAGCTGTGAGAGAGAGACTCTACAGAGAGCAGCTTCCTTACATTTGTTTTAAAACGTACTGTGTTAAATTTACTTTTGTTTTGTTAATAAGTATGATTTCAACTTTCATTTAGGCTGTGTTATACTTCGCATTAGACTTTTGGGTGATTTTTGAGCAAGGAGAGAGAGAGAGTGATATTTTTGGCTGGTCTGCCCCAATCCCCACTCACCCCATTATTTCTATTCAGCAATTTTCTATTAAGCAAGGTTTCACTGGAATGCAACTACAGCATTATAGGAGAACTACCTGTATTTGGTAGCGTTGTATAACAGTCAAAGTTGCAAGCACAGACATTGTATTGATATCCTAATAACAAAAAGAAAAATTGCGATTTACTTGTCATAATGATCTGGGTCCAAGGGCTGGTATGTTGCTTTATAGCATTCAATTCTCTTCAGGAAGTCTTCCATTGCATCTGTTCTGTTACAATCCATGTAATCTGGACTTGACACTTTCACATCCTGTGTATCATGAAACACCATCAGTTGTACTGATTAATCTTCTCAAAAAAAAAAGGACACCCAAAAATTTGATGATTTGCAATTGGAACAAACACAATAATTCTCCCACTTACCATAATGTTTGCAGCCACCACACTTGGATCATCACAAACAGATTCCACGAAAAATACCTGTGAAAGAAAGACAGCATGTTTAATAATTTCGGGAGAGAGAAGAGAGACAGAAAAAAAAAAGAGAAAAAAAGGGAAAGCTTCCAAATCTGAAGCCTGCTGACAAGTTCTCAATGTCAGCAGTCACATGGCACCAAGTTATAGTCCAACAGGGTTATTTGAAAGCACAAGCTTTGAGTGTTGCTCCCTGCGTCAGGTGAAGTCCTTCACCAGATGAAGGGGCAGCGCTCTGGAAGCTTGTGATTTCAAATAAGTCTGTTGGACTATAACCTGGCGCCATGTGACTTTTGACATTGTCACCTCCACATTATGGCTACTATCAACACCACAAATTCTCTGCTGCATACACAGTTGTGGTGGGAAATGAAAATTTCAATCCACCACTGAAAGAGGCTCAAGGGAATGGTGTGTTCAGAATACTGACTGACTTTCACATATTGGTAAGGAAAGGAAAATATAGATGCTACTGCAGGAAATGGGAGCCCCATTCAGAATCAGATCTATTTGCACTCCACACAATCATAGCACTCGAATGTGCAGTACATATCCTCAGAACAAAACTAAAGGAAAAAAAAAAAAGAGAAGAGTTGAACTGCTCAAGGTCCAAAGTTATGGGGGCACACTATCGCTAAGCATAAACCAGCCTAGACTATGACTCAGACCATTATGCTACCCTCTCTGTTTAAAGACAAGACGTGAAGCAATTGAGGTGGTTCTGATGGAGAAGAATCTATTTGGAATGGTCTTTAAACTATACTGACCTTCCATTCATGTTCTTTGGCAAAGTTTAGGATCATCTCTCTCCTTTCTCTTGTGGTATTTGTAGCATCAAAAACCTTAAAACAAAATAACAGGAGCTCTGGTCACAAGGGTCAACAACTTACATTATGCTCAAGTATTTGCTCAAAGCAACAGCATTCTCAATTAACAACTGCAAATGGAAGACAAATGCTTTCACCATAAATGGTGTTTAGAAATGTCTATTCTATTTCAGTTTCAATGATTAGTACACAGTATACCAGAAAACTTAGCATGAGTATGAGATTTCATTTTAAACAGTTTCATGATTCAATATTTTGTATCTAAGAACTACAAGTTGTACAACACATGGACTAAAATGTTGTTCTGTCAAGGTAATGTTAACTGCTACATGACTCAAAGTAATGGTTATGCTCGGAGCCCAAGGAATGCCCAACTCTTTCAATTTTAAACCATCACTAGGCACTTTGTTCAAGAAGAACAGAGGAGGAAAATAACTGCATGGCTCTAGCATTGCTATTCTTCACTGGGTCATGAAGTCAAGCACTGTTTTTAAAAGAAAATCCAAACTCTGTGACCCAGATACGGACTGAAAAACCAAGTCCAGTAATGGGAAACAGCTCCCTCGGGTCTGTGGGAAACCTTGGCAGAGATTATGCCACTATAAAAAGTATGTTGCTGAGTCTGACAGTCATGGGGAAGGTACTTACTGCAATCTGACCACCATCCTCAGTAAGGTAGGATTTTGCATCTCTCAAGGCCGCTAAGGCACACTGCCTGGAGACAGGAAGAAAGGAAACAATCAGGTAGAGAGGATTAGCAGAAAAACCGAAATGAATTCATCATTGCATTGAAGTCCAGACAATGACAGTTAAAATAGCCTTGAATTTGTTACACTAGGAGCTCCAATAAATTAAATTGTTCTAAGCACTCTTCAATATTTCCTTCCCATCTAGTACTGCTCACAGTGCAACATCTTGGTTTGGAATGTTAATGGAATATATTGGTACAAAATATTTTCCATAAATCAGAGTATTGTTAAACTAGAAAATATAGAAAGTGCTTTCAAAATATCCACAGGGCTTAATACACCATTGCAACTACAAAGTTACACAAAATGATTATTTTTAAAATTGATTGACCTTTGGAATAAGGGCAGTTGTGGGCAATGAAAACACAAATCGGTATAGAGTAGGCCATTCAGCCCCAGGAGTCTGCTGTGCTGTTCAAATACATCATGGCTGATGTGAAGCCTAACTCCATATGCTTGCCTTTAGCCTGGATCCTTTAAAAATCGTTGAGCAAATACATATTTATCTCTCATTTAAATTTTAAAAAACTGTCCCAGCATTGTGGAAAGGGGTCCAAACATCTACCAGCATGTGTGTGGAGATACTACCTGACATTACATCTTGCCCCAATTCTCAGACTATGCCCCATATCCCTCTCCATTGTGGGCAGAAAGTTAAACTGCATGAACAACGCAAATAATTAATAAGTATTTTAATCAATGGATTCACTATGGCAAAGTCCACATTTCAAAACGAAAAAATTCACATGGACAGCTAGCCAAGTCTACAATATGCTTCCACATCAACATAGAACATAGAACAATACAGCACAGAACAGGCCCACGATGTTGTGCCGAACATTTGTCCTAGCTTAAGCACCTATCCATTTGCCGCTTAAAAGGTCAATGATTCTGACTCTGCCACTCCCACAGGCAGCGCATTCCATGCCCCCACCACACTCTGGGTAAAGAACCTCCCCCTGACATCCTCCCCTCCTCCCCCCCCCCCCCCGATACCTTCCACCCTTCACCTGAAATTTATGTCCCCTTGTAACACTCTGTTGTACCCGGGGAAAAAGTCTCTGACTGTCTACTCTGTCTATTCCCCTGATCCTATAAACCTCTATCAAGTCACCCTCATCCTTCGCCGTTCCAATGAGAAAAGGCCTAGCACTCAACCTATCAGTCTTGCTCATCCATCTGCTTTTCTCAGGCTTGGATTTTGTCTTTGCCATCTACTGTATGATTACAGCTTCAATTCTCTTCTCCCTAGTCCTTCATTACCCAGAATCAATTGTGACCATATTGTTTTAACTCTTAGTGAGGAAGTTTCTTTTTGAACCTACCAACTCCACTCCCCCCTGCATTTCCCACCCCAAACAAAAAACGACCATATGGTGCCCATAGTTAATTCCTTGGTGGTGTGAATCCAGCCAAAAATGTATTCCTTGAGCAGACAATTATTGGGAGTAGCCCTCTATTTTTCCACAGCTTTCCAACATTAAAACCAACTGGTGTGCAAAGAAAGCGTAGACCTTCTCTGATCCATTACAGTGAGACAAATCAGAACAGTACTAAAGAAATGCTATTACACACTCATATCGCAGGTTATGCATTTAAAGGTATACATCAATCCACTCACTTTCTAATCTTCATTGCATCTTCATTGTCATGCCGGAAGAAGTCATAAGAACGGTACCATTTTACAGCCTCTCGACGGTATTCTCCAACATTAAAGACTGTGTAAAGTAGTGACAGGGGATTATTAGTCTGGCCCAGCTGAAAAAGTTGGAAGAGTTCACAATTGCTTTCTCCTCTCATTGTATTTTATTCTCATCTCCTTGCTATTACCATGGTCAACAAGTGTTTGCCATCATCTTTCAGGTTCACGCAGCTGAGGTACACTTCACGAGGTGGACTTCAGCTGTTATACTGCAAGACCAAACTTCTCCAGGGAGTTTAAAATCTCTCAATGTGGATCGTGCCCAATTTTAAAAAATTGGGCAGACAGTAAATGGACAGAATGGACTCCTTCTGCCCAACAATGATCCTAACTGCATCCCACTTTAAAATCTCTAAAGGAACAATCTCTGTATTATTTCACTGTTTAATTAGGAATAGAAAGTCTGAATTTAGCAGAAGGTGCAAGTGAGGAATTGGGTTTCAAAATGTAAAAAAAACATCTTTATTAGCCAAACTTTTCTTCCTTCCAATAACCACAACATACCAGGAGGTAGTTACAACTTCTGAATAAGGCATTTATTTAACAAAACATTTCCTCAACTATTCACTGCCTTCACATTTTCAATTTAATAGGAGGCACATAGGCTGAGCTCACAACAAATCTTCCATGATATTTCCATAGCCTGCTCGTGGTTGATCTTTTTAAAACCCAGTAATTTCTTGCAACACGTGACCACTCACTAACAAGAATCTAAAATTAATATCATTACTCCCTTGCATGCACCAACTCAATTATGTAATTGAACCTTTAAACAACACCCTTATTTCAACAGCACTTCTGTGTTGGCATACTTGCCTTTAGTTGGGGCTCCAATCCAATTGAGGTAGCGAGTCAGTTTCTTAGCAATATAGGTCTTCCCTCGAGCTGGTAATCCCACCATCACAATCACAGTAGGGGAATTGGTCAGGTGGGGGACAGATGCTATTCGAGAGAGAAAAAGAAAAAGACACATACATTAGGAATGTAGATGAAAAAGCAAATGTAAAGCACAGGGAGTGACAATCCCTTTCCCCACCACGGACTGGAGTCATGTATTTTTCGCCAACACACCTTTAAATATTTCTGTATAAGCAGCAGACAGAATCTCTCTGTATCATGTTAGCAATGAGCTACAAAACAGCTGGTGACAGACGCCTTAGGGAGCGACAGGTCAGAAGGGAAAATGAACTCCCTAGTATTTCAGCCAAAGTTATTCATCCATCAACTCAAATTTTGTTGTTTAAAAAAAAAGGAACTATAAGGTACCTCGACATTCTCTGCTGTTTCATCTCAGCAACATCAGCTAACGAGGCACAAATGAAAACCACGATCCTCCCTCAATTGGGTACCATCTGTACAGATAGGTTTATGTATCAAAAAAACACAGGCAGCCGGCTGATAACCTGTAATAAGAGTGCTGACCACCAATCAACTTTCAAAATAGTTGTGTGCAAGTCTAGATATCATAGAATCAATACAGTGTAGAAGCAGGGGGTGTGGCCCATCGAGTCTACACCAACCCTCTGAAGAACATCCCAACCCCTACTCTATCCTTGTTACCCTTTATTTCCACTGGCTAACCCACCCAGCTTGCACATCCCTGGACACTCAGGGCAATTTTACACTGCCAATCCACCCTAACCTGCACATCTTTGGACGGTGGGAGGAAGCTGGAGTCTAGAAGGTCTGTGAATCAAGCCAATCAGTACTGACCAACAGTTCTGGGATTAAGTCAAAATGTACATCTTACAAAAGGATATAATATATTGATTTCCCACACAAAAAGGGATTGGCTAAATCGAGGAGTGAAGATCAAATAAGCAACTTCCTTTAATTAAGGCAGTGGACAATTTAATACATGCCCAAAAATATTCAGTGAACTAAAAGTTAACTTTAAATGATCATGTCACATGTCAAGAGAGGTTACGTCTTTGATCCTCAGTGTCTCCGTTTTTGTAAAACGTCACTAAAATACTCAAGAGCTTGAGAAATTCCAGGACTGTTCAAGGAAAGACAAGCATTTTAAAATCAGTAAATAAAAGTGTGCATTCCCTAAAAAAAAAAATCAATCAATAATCCTGCATGGAATAGATTTGCATAAAACATACAGAAAACACCACAATAACAGCATCTCCAACCAGAAAAGCTACACAGATTGGCTCCACTATTTCTGCTGAATACATGATGCACACTTTCCTCTCAAAAGAGACAAAATCAACTTACTAGTGATAGGAGACAAAAATTTGAGGATTGCTCACTCAAACTACAAAGAAACACTTAGCAATAATCCTCAAAGACAAGACAAGATCAATCAAACAGCTAATAAATTATACTGTAATACACAGGGTGCAATCACACTACTGTGGATTTAAAAGGATTAATCAAACACATGAACATGCCCTTGAGTCTAGGGCAACAGGAAATTATATCTGAGAGAATTACCTGCAGCATGTGCATGAGTTTACCTTGAGAAGGCAATTAACACAGACACAAAATAGTCTAATTCCTTATCTATTCATACACCCTTTGCACTTCAAACAAGCCCCAAAAGATGGGAGCCTGAACAAGACAATTATGAATTACCGTCCCTAGCAAGGCTCTGCTTTCAGCAGAGACATGTAACTAACTCTCCCAGATATCAATAACCTGAAGTGATATATAAAATTTAGTAGTAAAACACTGGTGGGAGGCCTTTCAATATTGAAAATGTCAATGGACTAAATTTCCCCAGAATAAAAGAGATATACTGTACCAAGGGAAAAACTCAGCAAATCCTCATTGGGAATGCTATTAGAATTAAGGAAAACTAGCTTGACAACATAATAACAAACTAAAAACACCAGGTTTGTGCAAAAATTTGTAGCTTGGGTGCTCGTTGTGGTTCTTTTCGCGGAGCTGGGAATTTGTGTTGCAGACGTTTCGTCCCCTGTCTAGGTGACATCCTCGGTGCTTGGGAGCCTCCTGTGAAGCGCTTCTGTGATCTTTCCTCCGGCATTTAGTGGTTTGTCTCTGCCGCTTCCGGTTGTCAGTTCCAGCTGTCCGCTGCAGGGGTCGGTATATAGGGTCCAGGTCAATGTGCTTATTGATTGAATCTGTGGATGAGTGCCATGCCTCTAGGACTTTGAACACCAGGACTTTGAAATTACACTGGAGTAAGTAGCACTTTCTCCCCCTTTAAAGCCAAAATGGCATCAGGCTCAATTCACTAGGTCACTTTCTGATATTGATCCAATTCAGTTACAAGTAATGGTATCAACACAAGTGCTGGGGCTAGACCCGAAAAAGGTCAAGCTGGCAAGTGAAAATGGTGTGTTATCACAACTCTGAGCCACAGAAATAGGAAAGGTAGTTCTGGTTGAATGTTTTGTGACCCAGAAGATTGAGATGTTAAGTATATTCGTCTCCAATGTGTCAGTTAGCACAAGCTTGAACTCAAGTCCATACATCTTGCTTGAGCCTTACAATTGGCACGCCATTCTTGTTATATTGTCTCCTTAAGACGTTCGGTTTGTGATGCAGAGTGACGCCAATTGTGCAGTTCAATCCCCACATTCCATGAAGGTTACCATGAAGTTGTTGTGGTTCTGTTCGCCGAGCTGGGAATTTGTGTTGCAAACGTTTCGTCCCCTGTCTAGGTGACATCCTCAGTGCTTGGGAGCCTCCTGTGAAGCGCTTCTGTGCTAACAAGAAACAGCACAGAAGCGCTTCACAGGAGGCTCCCAAGCACTGAGGATGTCACCTAGACAGGGGACGAAACATTTGCAACACAAATTCCCAGCTAGGCGAACAGAACCACAACAACGAGTACCCGAGCTACAAATCTTCTCACAAACTTTGAACAGTTACCATGAAGGCCTGCACCTTCTTGACCTCACCCTGTGCCTCAGGTTAAACCATCAGCAGTCATCTCTCCTGACTGACAGCCCCAGAGAACTGAATAGCTGTACTTTGGTGACTTCATGTTTACATCCTTAAAAAAAAACAATCAATCAATCTGATTACTGACTTACAGAATCTAGAACAAAAAACTTCAGATCTGAAAAGAAACTCAACACAATGCACAGTACATGTCAAGATTTAAAGCCACCTCAAAAGAACTATTTGCCATTTCGAAAACCCCAAAACATTCAGACTGAACAGCTGGTACTATCCAGAAATGTTTATAAATGCAGTGTTCAGTCCCCTTGCTCACAGACAAAAATTAGGAATTTAGGTACAGGAGAAAGCCCTTCAGTCCCTTTGCCACACTATTGAATAAAGATCCTGGTTGATCAAATCACTGCCTCAATTCCAATTTCGTCTGCAAACCCTCAGTCTCCTTCATTCATAAAATGATCTATTTCTGCCTTAAAAATATTCAATGACCCGACCATCACCAATTAACACCCACTCAGTCATGAAGCATGGAAACAGACCCTTCAGTCCAACCAGTCCACACCAATGTTGCCAAAATAAGCTAGTCCCACCTGCCTGCACTTGGCCCATATCACTCCAAACCACTTCCTCCATTTTCCTGCACTCTTCCCTACTTCCAAATATTTATCCAATCCTCTTCTGAAGGCCATCGAAAAAAAAAAAGGTGGCGATCTCAGAATCAAAAAGTCATCCCAAACAATAAAGTTGGGAACTCCTGGCTTATTTTTAATCATTTGGATTGAGTACAAGAAACAGGTTGAGCCTCCCATTCAGACACCAGCAATATAACAAAAAAAAACCAATTGGTATCTAAGTGGCAGCATCCCAAGAGCAAAACCGAAGGGTAACTATCACTGGTCAGCACCTCATTGTGAATCTATGTATTAAATTGTCAGCAAGTGCAAAGAGTGAAGCTTCGCTACAGGCAGTCTACTAGGAGATTGACAACTTCCGGACAATAGCTCACTATGTACAAGAAGGAAACTGGGGTGTTGGAGGATAACTCTCCAATGCCCTGGAACTTTTTTTGATTTCCTGTCTGACCTAAAGGCATTTGACACAAGCCCTTCCCACCACCAGTGTTCTGCAAAGGTAGACTACACGACTGGTCAGATCAGGGGTTGAGATGGAGCTCAGTGTGTACAAGTTACACCTCAACAGCATGGGTCAGACTTTGGTGTGGGTGAGCAAATCGATATTTCAATACACACAAATACAGAACAAGATTACCAATATGTTACTTCTAGTGGTAATACTGAAAACAGTGACAGGATCCCTCAAGAACACCATTAAAAAAAAATGGGAGTACATCATTAAGCAACAACCCTGGAGTCTCTAACACCACTATGTATTCACTGAATACTAATTACCTTAGAGTGAGAGTTTGAAATTCCCAGATCTGCAGGCTTAGGAATTAAAAATGTAAGACAATGGCAATTAATCACAAATATACTTCAGACACTGTCGTGTCAACAAAAATTGTTGACACTATCAACACACCTCAAGCATTAGTTTAAGTGGAAAGTCACTGCAGCTCTACACAATGACACGGTGCTTGGAGTAAAGGTTGAGGCAAGCCAAGAACAGAAGGACAAGGATGACAAATGGACCTGGAACATTACATACCCCATCCCTCAACAAAGAGATCCATTTCCATTTAAACCATAATAGAGGCCTTAGAAGTCTGCAAACTGTTTAGAAAGCTCGCTCACAAATGACCGGTGCAACTGCATACTTCAATAGTGTGCCAATTACTGAGGCATAGGATTACTTCCAAGACTGAAGACCTAGGGTGGAGGGGATTATTAATCAGTAGCCTATTATTCCAGAAATGAAAAATGTGGTGCTGGAAAAACACAGCAGGCCAGGCAGCATCAGAAGAGCAGGAGAATTGACGTTGCGGGCATAAGCCCTTCTTCAGCATCTGCAGTCCTCACTTCTCCTATTATTTCAGAGAGTCAGCTAATGTTCTGTGGACTCTGGCTCAAATCCCACCATAGCAGATTATGGAATTTGAAAACAATTTTAAAGGTCTGAAGTTAGGAATCTACCAAAGACCATGAAACCATTGCTGATTGTTGGAAAATCCATCTGATTCACTAATGTCCTTCAGGGAAGAAAATCTGCCAACCTCACTTGATCTGGCCTACCAGTTTTCCCTGGAGCATCGGAGGCTGAGGGGTGACCTTATAGAGGTTTACAAAATTATGAGGGGCATGGATAGGGTAAATAGACAAAGCCTTTTCTCTGGGGTCAGGGAGTCCAGAACTAGAGGGCATAGGTTTTGAGTGAGAGGGGAAAGATATAAAAGAGACCTAAGGGGCAACATTTTCATGCAGAGGGTGGTACGTGTATGGAATGAGCTGCCAGAGGAAGTGGTGGAGGCTGGCACAATTGCAACATTTCAGAGGTATTTGGATGGGTATATAAATAGGAAGGGTTTGGTGGGATATGGGTCGGGTGCTGGCAGGTGGGACTGGATTGGGTTGGGATATCTGATCGGTATGGACAAGTTGGACCGAAGGGTCTGTTTTCCATGCTGTACATCTCTATGACTGTATAACTGAATAAAGCCCTGATGTTACCTGCAAATACCAAGATCTGTCGAAGATATATTGGGTGTATATACATGAAAATATCTTGCTCACAAATCCACATTACCGTAGCAGCCTCTAACTGACTGGGCAGCTTTAGATTGCTAAATAATTCATAGAATGGTCAAAGAAAGCAGATCGGATTTGTATTTCAAACTATAAAAGTTGCCATTCATACTTTTGATTGAATAATCCTGGGTGGGTCCAGAGGTTGCAAAAGGCACTATATAAATGCAGGCCTCTCTCTCTCTCTCTCTAGGAAACCTTTTTCCAAGCTGCATTCAACCAGGGAGAAGGAGAGCTGAATGAATCCATTTATTCAGTAGCAGAGGCAGCAGCATCAGCTGAGGTCCTGTGTTGCCACAACAACAGCCACTCTTTCAATCCAAAGCAGAGTCATTTGAATTTGTGAAAAGTTCATTTAAACTGACCACAGGCAAATTCTGCAGTAAAACCTCAAACAGGCCATTGGATAAATAGTTGGAGTAAAATCTGTTACCACTGTCAGAGGAGCACCTATGCAAAAGCAAATATTTTGTTAACCAGATAAGTTAGTTCAGCAATCAGCTTTGAAAGCCATAAGGAGGAAGTTGCCCCTTTGAAAATACAGTATTTCAGATCCTTCACTTCAGGAGGTGGGTACTCTTGGAATGGCAAGTGAATTTGTAACCTTAACCAGATCAATCCTCAACTCCACTTTGCTGCCATTTCCCCGTAATTCTCAATTTCTTTACTGATTAACAATCTGTTTACCATAACCTTGAATATACTGTACTCAGGACCCAGCCTCAACAGCCCTGGAGGTAAACAATTCTACAGATTCATCATTCTCAAGAAATTCCTCATCTGTGTGAGCCTTTATTTTTCGAGATTATACCCTGTTTCTAGACTCTTGAGGGGAAAACACTTTTCCCCCCCATCTATCCTTGTCAACTCTCCTACGAATCTCAGACTTTTCAACACGGTCACCTCATTCTCCTAAAGCCCAGACAGTTGGAGGAACTTCTTCTCTCAGAAGATGGCGAATCTGTGAAATTCATTATCATAGAGGGCTGCCAAAGCTAGGTCATTGTGGATCCAAGACAGAGGTAGATTGGGGAACCAAAAGGTTATGTAGATAAGACAGCTGAAGGGGGGAATTATTTGATCAGCCAGTGGTTAGCACCGCTGTCTCACTGCACCAGAGACCTGGGTTCAATTCCACTTTCAGGGTGACTGTCTGTGTGGGTTTCCTCTGAGTGCTCTGGTTTCCCCCCCACAGACCTAAGATGTGCAGGTTGGGTGAATTGGCCATGCTAAATTGCCCAGAGTGTTCAGGGATGTGTAGGTTGGGTGCATTACTCAGTGGTTGAATATAAGGGACAGGGTGGGTTACTCTTTGGAGGGTTGTTGTGAACTTGTTAGGCCGAAAGGCTTGTTTCCATACTGTAGGGACTCTATATTTAATTAGACCAGGTTATAGTCCAACAGGATTGTTTGGAATCACTAGCTTTCAGACTGCTGCTCCTCTGTCAGGTACCCGATGAAGGAACAGCACTCCGAAAGCTAGTGCCTCCAAATAAACCTGTTAGTTTAAAAATCACAAACACCAGGTTATAGTCTTTGTCCACCGCAGTCCATATTATATTTATGGAGTTGCTGGAGCAAATTCTCATACACAAGGGGTGGAATCTCATGTTGAAGCAAAGAAACTGTCGCTGGCCCATCTAAAGTCCAGCTGGGATTTTAAACTGCTTCCTTTCAGAAAAGCCTCTGAATGGGAGCCGGCAAACTGCAGCGTGGGGAAGCAAGCAGACAGAGTGATGGAATGATTCCACTATGAGAGGCGCACACACACACACAGGCACAAGTTCAGCTCCGAGCCGGTTACGCTAAAACTGAAAGTTCCAGCGACTGTCGGGAATTTCTGAAAAACGATCTAAATGTCACTCCGGAAGAAATCGCACGGCCCAGGAACACACCAACCTACAACTTCATACAAAAGTAAAACTTCATTTTCAAAAATTATCTGGTTGGCATAGGACGAGTTGGACCGAAGGGTGCGATTCTGTGCTGAACATCTCGATGACTCAAAGTCTCAAATCATCTAAAAACTACAAAAGTGTCTCCGCACCTAAAAATTCATTTGGAATATTTCAACAACTCCCCCACGAACAGACATCTAGCTCATTGTCAAGAGAAATTAGAATCCTAATTTCGGCCAAAACATTATACAAGCGCACGTTAAATTATTATAACATTTTATACACACGCCGTTTATCCACGTGTACCAGCGTACCAAAAGATTAAAGCAAAGATACTGAAGGTTTGGAACAAGGAAGAAAAGGCAGAAATTGCTGGAGAAACTCAGCAGGTCCGACTGCATCTGTGGGAAGAAAGCGACTGATGAAGAGTCACTGGACTTGAAACATTGCCTGTTTCCCTCCACATGTGTTGGCCGAGTTTCTCCAGCAATTTCTGTTCAAGGGACGGGTTTGACTGGAGGTTTGTGTACTGGTGACCATAATTGATCCATCAAACCCTGACTGAACGGTGTCAGTAAGTGCAGAGCCAAGTTAACAGGGCACGGAGAAAGGCTGAGCCGGGATGTTGTTACAAACAGAGAGCAGGGTGTTGGGAGTACACAGTACCTAGCTCCTCACAGCACGGGAATCGCCGTATCCTTAAATAACCCAGCAGCTCTGCGGTCCCCATAACGCAGTCACGTGTGCAGCTCAAAAGAGCTTTTTAAAACATTTGCCAAAAAAAATAACGTCTGGAGTGAATCGGCTGCTGAAGCCGGAGAGGAACTCAATGTTTGATCTCCATTAAAAAGAAAATTAAATGAAAAAAGGAGCGGGAAAAAGCTGACTGTACAACAAAAAACTACTGCCTTTCCCTGACAGGTAGGACACTGGCTTAGAGAGCCCCGGGGTAGCGGCACAGACACACGCAGGGCACTGGCTCACAGACAGACGGGTCTGGTCCACTGGTCCCCATGACCGGGGATACCTCCTGCCCGGAGAAACCTGACAGAGACACAGACAGAGAAACAGAGACAGACTGAAACAGAGAGAGAGAGAGAGAGCATCCCCCACCACCCAGGGTAATACCCAGACACCCCCTCCCCTGTTTTCACACACACACTCACGTCGGGACAGTAACGCCGGCCGCTCATCCTTGTAAGGGATCCAGATTTTTTGCATCGGGTTCCGCGTTAACTCCCTGGGCATTGTGCTGCTGCTGCTGGCCAAGGATGGAGAGAGGGGGGAAACCAGGGTTTGTTACAAGAAGGTGTTGGGAGAGGGGAAGGTGGAGAAGGCTGGATGGGGATGGTAACGCTGATTGTCAGGGGTGCAGTGCTCCAAGACCGGGCTGGGCTGGGCTGGGCTTTGCTGTCCCGGGTTAGGCTGTACCGGGCCGGCTCCCGTTTACTCCGCAATGCCGCAGTAGCTGAGGCTGGAGCTGCACCTCGTGAGAGTGACTCAGCGCCGGCCGGCTCTTTTAACCCAATCACCGGCTCCCTCACACGTCATCCACACACCCCAGCCAATAGCAGGAAGGCATGCAAATTACCCGCACGTGGCCCCGCCCACCCCAGGTGCCTATTGGCCCTTTGCCTCCGAGCAACGCCAATCAGCGAGGGCGTGGGGGACACCGCCCCTTTCCTTTAGGATAATGTCCCCCCCTCGAAGAGGCAGATTCCAAAATAGGTCGAAATGTTAACAGCGCTAAAGGGATGTATTCTCAGACAAGTGTTCACTAATGGCCAGAATAAGAAGGGAATATACCCAGAAGGGAATAAACTGGAACATACTGCAGGAAAAAGGGGAATATACCCTGGAAAACAATACTTAGAAAAATGTATAGTCAGAGGAATAAAGAAATATACTCAGAAAATGACATACCCAGAGAAAAAAAGTATATATTCAGATTTTCAAAAAGGAATATGTTCACAGGAAAACAGAACATATATCCAGGAGAAAATGTATACTCAAAAATTGTACGTCCAGCTGAGAAAGAATATATCCAGAAGACGTATGTATAGATAATATATATAATGTAGATCCAGGGGTATACCCAGAGGAGAAAATATTCGTAAGGAAATAGGAAGGAGGGAACTCACAAGAAATGGAACATATCAAGAAAAGAAAGAAAGTCAAAACATTGTACATTATATATACACTCAGAGGGAAGAGGAATATTCCTGAAGGAAAAAAATATATACTTTGGCAAAAATATACATTGAGGAACAATAACATACTCAAAGGAATGTATACCCATATGAAAAAGTAACATGCCCAGAAAATACACCCAGAGACAAAATATGGAAGCATTTTCTGATATATGTTCTAAATGAAACAATTCAATTACAAAGTCCCTAGAAGAAAACAGAAACTTTTTTGCAAACCTGCATTAGTTCCACAGTTGTTCCATCTAATTCCATGACATTGCTTCACTTTAATCGATACTGAAAAACGACAAGTTTATAGAATGATAATAAAGATGTCTTGTGTTGGTGCGGAGGTAATTTTTCGCCTTTTGTTCCGAATGACCTTAAATTTCGAGGATGCTAGTGAATAAGAATTCTTTCAGATCGTTTTCTTTGTTCTCATTGTCCACTCGCACAGCAAACAATGGGATTAAAGTCTGCTTTTATGAAATTCCCCCAAACATTGTAACTTGATAAAAGTAAACCAGTTCAACACAACTATAAAGAATTACTTTATTAACTCGTATTAACACCGACTAATTTTAATTCCTTTTTCTAATATTTCCAAATATAAAATAAATTACATTTTTCTGCAGCAAATGTATTTATCATGCGCTTCAAAGATGTAATCTACCAATTTTTTAAATCCAGAGATTTTCATAATGCACACTTTCTTTGTATTTTGTGTCTAAACTAAGATATTTCTTTGTGCCAAGCAATGGGTTAGTAATTCAATCGTCTAGACTATTCTAAGGGAGATTTTTTTTAAAAAACTCTGGACTAGATTCCAAATGAGGGATGGGGGGATCCCTAGGCACGTTCCTCACGTACTGAGTATGACACAAAGCCCCTGCTCTCTCCTCCCTCTCTTCACTCGGTGACTCAGCCGGCACATTAGCACCTCCGTCAGTATTTCCAGTCCGAGGGAACTGCAGTATTAAAAAAAAATATCCGTTGTGGTCCACAACTCTCCCTCATTGTGTTTATTCCAGGTCCAGGTGTTTTATCTAAACATCTATCCTGGTGTTACTTTATTGCTGAAGGAGTTTTATTCCTTTAAAACTGAACCAAACGGTGCCTGTGTGTGGACACTATACATCCAAAAATTAGAATGGAAACGTATCTGTCTTGTTCTTAACAAAGGTACACAGTAAGCATTTATGAGGGTGTCTCCTAAATACTTCGATGTCCGTGCAATTTCTCAGCCTGTTAGCTCTAACCGTTTAAAAAGTGCTCCCAACCAGTCTTCCTGACTTAGTGAATACGTGTGCAAGTGGCATCTGCCTTTATTGTGGGGTGTATTCAATCTCTGCACTCTTTTATCTTATTAATGGATGCTGCCACAGAAGGGTCAATTGATTAGTCTGTCCCCCTCCTGGTTGTAATCATAAAGGCACAACGGTGCAAATCTGAAACAACCTCAGAGAACGCTAGAGAAACTCAGCAGGTCTGACAGCAGCTGTGCAGGGAGACACAGAGTTAGTTAACATTTCCCCCTCGCGTATGAACTCCTTTTGTCAGAAACACACAGTGCTGGGGAAACTCTGCAGAGAGGAGCCAGCATTATCTCAGTGCACTGAGTCCGCAAGAGCTGCAGTGTAGGGGCTGCGGGTGGTTCACTACCTCCCTCTGTAAAGGTAATCACAGAATCTCACACACACACACACAAACTCCTGTCATCAACCCCCCTGAGATCATCCTCTGGCCACAACATCAAAACAAAAACAGCAATATCACTGTCCTATTTCAAATGCAATTAGAATTAGCAAGTCTTTTTATTCATTGGGTTTAAGAAGAAACAGTGCTTTTGTATTAGAATGAGCCCTCATGATAATCTTATCTAATCTACAAGTCAAACACAAACATTACTAACATCAGGAGGTTTGCCGTGAGTGAACTGAAGTCAAAGTCTAGTGATCCCATCCTCTGACCCCCTTCAAGCCCCCACTCCCATCCCAGACCATTGCGACCCGAGGAAGGAACTTCGCCATTCCTTCAGTGTTGATGGGTTATAATCCAGGAATTCCCTCCTCAATGATATTGCTTAGTCTACCTACAATGAATGGACGGCAATGATTGGAGAAGGCAGCTCACCATCCATCACTTCCGTAAGGTACCCCGAGATGGGCATTAAATGAAAACAACAAATGCTGGCGATCACAGTGGGTTGGGCAGCATCCGTGAAGAGACAGCAAGCTGACATTTCAAGTCCAGATGACTCTTCATCAGACCTCAGCTTGTAGACTGCAGCAGTTGAAGAAGGCAGATCAGCTCTGATGAAGACTTATCTAGACTTGAAACGTTAGCTCGCGATCTCTCCACAGATGCTGCCTGGCCCGTTGTGATCTCCAGCATTTGTTGTTCTCAATTCAGATATCAGCATCTGCGGTAATTTTCTCCAATGATGGACATTAAATGCTGGCCCAGCCAGTGACATCCATATCCCGATCGGATGAACAAAAGGAGTAGCAAGACTAGAGGTTTTTACGGTGAGTATTATGGCACATGGGTTTGGTTGGCTGGGCCAGTATTTATTACTGATCACTGAGTGTCCTTTGAGAAGGTGGGGTGAGCTGTCTTCTTGAACCGCGGCAGTCTATGTGCTGTGGGTTGACCCACAATGCCCTAAGGGAGGGAATTCCAGGATTTGACCCAGCGACAGAAGGAATGGTGACATGTTTCCAAGTCAGGGATGGTGAGTGACTTGGAGGGGTACTTGCAGGTAATGGTGTCCCCATGCACCTGCTGCCCGTTGTCTTTTAGATGGAAGTGGTTGTGGACTTGGAAGATTCTGTCTAAGGAGCCTTTGTGAATTCTGCAGTGCACCTTGTAGATAGTACATATTATTGCTACTGAGCGTCGGTGGTGGAGGGAGTGGATGTTTGTGGATGTGGTGCCAATCAAGTGGGCTGTTTTGTCCTGAATGGTGTTAAGTTTCTTAAGTGTAATCCATTTAGGTTAAATGTAGAGGCAAAATGGACAGGTTAAATGTATGTGATTGAACTATGAGACCAATCTCAACATGAGGAATAAAGACATCTTTGGGATGAGTATACAGGTGAACAGCTGATATAATGAAATAAACAAGCTGAAAGTAAAATAAGATTAATTAATTAGCACGAAACACAATTTGATAACCTATCATACAATTACAATCAGCATTAAATTAATTATTTAAATCCAGAGGTTGGGTAGGAACACTAAAGAATTTTGAAGCTTTCATCAAATTGGATAGAACTGATGAACGCATGGAGAGATAGTGCAGAAGAATCATAGAATCCCTACAGTGCAGAAACAGGCCATTTGGCCCAACAAGTCCACACCGACCTTCCAAAGAGTAACGCACTCAGACTCATTCCCCTACCCTATTACTCCATGTTTACCCCTGACTAATGCACCTGAACACTATGGGCAACTTAGCATGGCCAATTCACCTCAGCTGCACATGTTTGGACTGTGGGACGAAACCGGAGCGCCCGGGGGAAACCCATGGTGGTAATGTTACTCAGCTGGTTGCATTCTGTCAGCCATCGCGTGGTAGGGAAGAATTGGAGAAACAAATTGCAGCGGCATGCAAGAAATACAGAATAATTAAAAAGTGGAACGTTAATTACTTGAATGTAGAAGGGATAGGAGATGGGCAAAAGTTCTTACAGTGTATTCAGGGGAGTTTTCCACAATATTTGTTTCCAGTCAGCTCCCTCCCACCCAGGGCCATCGTCAGTTATCTTATAGTGGTGACCTCTGGTTACCTACCCTCCAGCAGGTCAAAACGCATTAAAATTTTGAACACCTCAATTAAATCTCCCCTCAGCATTCTCTGCTCTTTTTATCTACTTGGCAAACGGCAGCAGTGGTACATAAAAGTAAAAAGTATGTGATTGCACTGGAGAGGGTGCAGAGGAGGTTGCCTGGGATGGAGCAGTTCAATGTTGAAGAGGGGCTGAATAAGCTAAGGTAGTTTTCTTCAGAGCAGAAACGATTGAGGGGCGAACCTGATGGGAGTGTCTAAGATAATGAGGGGTGTGGACAGGGTGGATAGAAAGCAGCTGTTCCCCTTGGTAAAAGGATCAACAAAATAAAAGGGGATTCGAGGAAAGGTACACTGAATGGTAAGGTCCGAGGGAGTGTTGCTGAACAGAGAGACCTTGGAGTGCAGATTCATAGCTCTTTGAAAGTAGAGTCACAGGTAGATAGGATAGTGAAGAAGGCGTTTGGTACGCTTTCCTTTATTGGTCAAAGTATTGAGTACAGGTGTTGGCAGGTCAAGCTATGGGTGTACATGACATTGGTTAGGCCACTTTTGAAATATTGTGTGCAATTCTGGTCTCCTTCCTATCGGAAGTTAGTTGTGAAACTTGAAAGGGTTCAGAAAATGTTTAGAAGGATGTTGCCAGGGTTGGAGGATTTGAGCTACAGGGAGAGGCTGAACAGGCTGGGGCTGTTTTCCTTGGAGTGTTGGAGGCTGAGGGGTGACCTTGTAGAGGTTTATAAAATCATGAGGGACATGGATATGGTAAATAGACATGGTCTTTTCCCTGGGGGAGGTGGGGGTGCTCCAGAACTAGAGGGCATAGGTTTAGGGTGAGAGAAGAAAGGTATAAAAGAGACCTAAGGGGAAACGTTTTCACGCAGAGGGTGGTACGCGTATGGAATGAGCTGCCAGAGGAAGTGGTGAAGGCTGGTAAAATTACAACATTTGAAAGGCATCTAGTTGGGTATATGAATAGGAAGGGTTTGGAGGGATATGGGCCGGGTGCTGGCAAGTGGGACTAGATTGGGTTGGGATATCTGGACGGCATGGGCACCTTAGAGTCATGGAGATGTGCAGCATGGAAACAGACCCTTGGGTCCAAGTTTTCACTCAGTGGGTGGTGGGTTTCTGGAATGTGCTGCCTGGGAGGCAGGTAACCTCAGAACCTTCAAAAAGAGCACTTGAAATATCATACAGCTTTTACCCGAAATGTCGATTCTCCTGCTCCTCTGATACTGCCTGACCTGCTGTGCTTTTCCAACACCACACTGTGGACTTAAAATGTTATAACATTCAAGGCTATGGGCCTAGTGTGGGAAAGTGTGACAAGTGTAGCTTTGGCAGTACAGACTCAATGGGCCAAAGAACATCTTCTGTACTATATGATTCTATAATTCAATGATGTGGACGTGCCAGTGTTGGACGGGGGTGGACAAATTCAGAAGTCACATGATACCAGGTTATAATCCAACAGATGAACCTCATGAAGGAGCAGTGCTCCGAAAGCTTGTGATTTCAAATAAACCCATTGGACTATAATCTGGTGTCATGTAACCTCTGACTCTATGATTCAAGTCAGCTGCATGTGGTCATGCACCAGTGTAGGGAGCCTAATATCATTGGAATTGATATAGTATGACCGCATGAACACTATTTTACTGCTCTAGGTACCTAGCACCAAAAACTCTTCAATCTTTTGTTTGATCATCAGATGCTGCTCACAAGACAACATAACCTGTTTTCATAATTGTAAAGTCAGCAGCTAATTTCCTGATTCTCCCAGAGAAACAATCTGAGCGTGTGTCTGGATGTCTACATGCCTGTGTGCACGTTCAGAATTGTCTGAAAGGCAGCATTGATTCAGCACTGAAATGTATCATAGAGTAATCATCTGGGTTTCATTAGCACCACTATATACACTTAGGCTTATAAAACCAATACCAGGGCACTCTTTGACAAAGGAATACCATGCGATTCAGTGGCACCACTTTGCGTTTACGATGTGACTTCTACCTTTGCTGTCACCTTTGTGAATTCCAGGTTACAAATTCAAAGACAAATTCTACTGACACCTTCTTTGGCAAAACAAGAAATAACAGAAATAAAATTGATTTATTTAATTCCTTGTTCTGATTGGTTACTAAGGAGAACAGGAAGCCTTTTAAAACTATGGATAATTCCAGAGCATTTTCAATTCTGCTTCCTAAATAGATGCATCCAATTTCTTGCTTATAACCCTAACTTGCACTCCAAACCTGGTTGCATAGAAATTTCTTACTAATAATGTGTCCACTGCATATAAATAAAAACGGAAAGAACTGCAGAAACTGTATATCAGAAACAAGAACAGAAATTGCTGGAAAAGCTCAGCAGGTCTGGCAGCATCTGTGGAGAGAAATCAGAGGTAACCTTCTGAGGCAAGGTCATTTGAACTGAAATGTGAACTCTGATTTCTCTCCATAGATGCTGATAGACCTGCTGAGGTTTTCCAGCATTTTCTGTTTTTCCACCACCTCCAAACGGACCCCACCACCAGGGATATATTTCCCTCCCCACCCATTTCCACTTTCCGCAAAAAGCATTCCCTCCATGACTACCTGGTTAGGTCCACGCCCCCCCCAACAACCCAGCCTCCCTTCCTGGCACCCTCCCCTGCCACCACAGGAATTGCAAAACGTGCGCCCACACCTCCTCCCTCACCTCCATCCAAGGCCCCAAAGGAGCCTTCCACATCCAAAGTTTTACCTGCACATCCACCAATGTCATTTACTGTATCTGTTGCTCCCGATGCGGTCTCCTCTACATTGGGGAGACTGGGTGCCTCCTAGCAGAGCGCTTTAGGGAACATCTCCGGGACACCCGCACCAATCAACCACACCGCCCCATGGCCCAACATTTCAACTCCCCCTCCCATTCTGCCGAGGGCATACAGGTCCTGGGCCTCCTCCACGGCTGCTCCCTTACCACCAGACGCCTGGAGGAAAAACGTCTCATCTTCCGCCTCGGAACACTTCAACCCCAGGGCATCAATGTGGATTTCACCAGTTTCCTCGTTTCCCCTTCCCCCACTTCACCCCAGCTCTAACCTTCCAGCTCAGCACCGCCCTCATGACTTGTCCTACCTGCCAATCTTCCCTCCCACCTATCCACTGCACCCTCCTCCCTGACCTATCACCCCCATCCCCACCCCCATTCACCCATTGTACTCTATATTACCTTCTCCCAACCCCCGCCCCCACCCTCCTCTCATTTATCTCTCCATTATGCAGGCACCCAGCCTCTATTCCTGATGAAGGGCTTTTGCCCGAAACGTTGATCTTCCTGCTCCTCGGATGCTGCCTGACCTGCTGTGCTTTTCCAGCACCATTCTAATTTAGACTCTGGTTTCCAGCATCTGCAGTCCTTGATTTTATCTATTTCTGTTTTTGTGTCTGCTGAATATATTTTTACCAAGTTGGGTGAAGAATCAGCCCACTTGCTATGGCATTTGTAAGAAAATAAATTGCCATGTTTCTGGTTTGAAAATTCCACACTTTACTCACTGCAACCTGTTTCTCCAAATGCTGAAATTGTCTCTCCTAAATTCAGCCTGGGGTAGGCATTTCCAGTCTCAGTGAAGATCTCCAGTGTATAGAGGCAGATAGCACTTATCATCACAAATCTCTCAACGTGATAAGTATATGTATCCCTAGGACTAAACTGTAAGAGCCCTTATCTGTGCTAACACTTAACACAAAAGAAAGTTGAATAGACCAACTGTTGGTGTTGTTTCCCTGTTATTGCATTTCACTTCTTCAGTGATATCTTCAAAAACACTGGTTGTAGGGATGGGACTAAATCAATTTATTGAATGATACAAGGGGCACTCACATTATTAAACAATCAGATTTCTTTAACCCCTTGCCAGCAATTTATACATGCTTCAGGTGGAGTTGAAATAATTCACTTGAAATTAAGGTTAATTTCACAGCTGCAGAAATGTCAGATTTCTCTGTAATGATAAAATAAAGGGTGTTTAAGCAACTGTTGGATAGGCACATGGAAGATAGTACAATGAAGGTAATGTAGGTTAGTCTGATCTTAGAGTTGGATAAAAGGCTGGTACAACATCGAGGGCCAAAGGGTCTGTACTGTTCTTTGTTCTATGTTCTATCTTTCTTAATCCACTGTTCCCAGTTCATAGAAGCCCTACAGTGTGGAAGCAGGCCATTAACCATCAAGTCCACACCAACGCTCCAAAGATTATCCCATCCAGACCCATCCCACCATCTTATCCTTGTAACCCTGCATTTCCCATGGCTAATCCATCTACCCTGCACTTCCGTGGTGTTATGGACCAGGCCAGACCCCCTCAAAATGTTTTAATAAGGTAGACCAGACCCTAACTTTTTTCTTATTTTAAAGGCAGATGTGAAGTGGATATTTCAGCAGTGATGCAGCTGGTCAAACCACTCGGCTTTAAACAAAACAGGATTTTTAAAATCACTATGGATGAAACACAAAAGAAAACAGAATTTAGAATAACTTAGCTTATTTGATAAGCCAACCAACTCTATCGCAACCTAAAGAAGGAGTTGTTCCAACCCCTGCAGCATCTCATAAACACACCCCTTGGTAAAAGGTAAATTTAAACACAGGTTCTTACAGGGAGGAGAGATTTCAGAGAGAGGCATGGAACCTCTTTTCACTGTAGCTGTAGTTTTGTGCAAGTCTGCTAAAAAAAAATAAATCAAACTAGAAAAAGCCTGAACTGGGAGAACTGGCCACCCCCCTTCCATTGTGTAAAGTAAGCTCTTTCCGAGACATTTCGGCACCTCTTCCTTTACAATCCCTTCTTGAAAAAGGACAGAATAACCTTACTAAAGGGGCAGGATGGTCACACTGGACACATTGACCATGACCATTCCCCCAAAGTGCACATCTTCGAACTATGGGAGGAAACCCACGCAGACATGGTGAGAACGTGCAAACTCTGCACCCACAGTTCCCCAAATCGGGGAAACCCAGGTCCCTAGCACTGTGAAGCAGCAATGCTAACCGCGGAGCCACTGTGCCACCTAGTTCTAAAGAAGAGACTCGAAATGTTAACTCAATTTCTCTCTATTGATCCTGCCAGACCTTCTGAGTTTCTCCAGCATTCACGGTGCTCGATTCCGATTTCCAGCATCCTTGATTTTATTTTCATCAAAATAACCCACTACTTTGTTAGAAACATAATTGTTTTTCAAACGAGTTCTTCAACCTTTTATTTTAGTTTCCACCTTGATCTAATCTCTAGTTTTGCTACTTGAAAATCGGAGTGCGGGGAATAGTTAAACACGATTGGCTCCTTATCTGCTTGCTGGCATCACTGCTGCTACATGCCAGGAGATCCCCATGACGGGTCAACAGATTTTTAACATATGTCTGAAAAGGGGATATCCACAGCAAAGAGGTCAACTGGATCACTGTGGGCAGCTTTCTTAGATCAGCAGGATCAAACTATACCCGAAACATTTCCTGGTTATTTGTCGTAACCATCTTTGCACCAAATATCAGGGAAAATAGATGCTGTTTTATTCCCTAAGGGTTCTAAACCAGAGAGAGGAATTTGCTGCTCCAATTCTCTGGCAGAATATGAAAGCGTTACTTCTGTAGCATGGCAGTGCTTTTCTGAATGGCAAGCATGAAAGCACATTAGAGTTATATTTCATTGTCCTAATTAGTATTAATTTTTAGTTGCAGATATCACATAGTTGCACAGTCACTGCACACACAAGAAATCAATGTTGTTGCTGAGGGTCACAGAGGTAGAACAACTGAGCATCACCCACATCAGGCATCATTTAAACAATTGTCTTTACATGGAATAATACAGTAACAGCAGGAGGCTGTTCAGACCCTTCGAACCATTCTGTCTTTTAACTGAATTCTGACTGATTCTACCTGAACCTCCTTTTTTAGATTCGATTCCCTACAGTGTGGAAACAGGCCCTTCGACCCAACCAGTCCACACCAACCCTCCGAAGAGTAACCCACCCAGACCCATTTCCCCCTGACTAACGCAACTAGCACAATGGGCAATTTAGCATGGCCAATTCACCTGACCTGCACATCTTTGGACTGTGGGAGGAAACCCACACAGACACGGGGAGAATGTGCCAACTCCACACAGACAGTCGCCCGAGGCTGGAACCAAACCTGGGACCCTGATGCTATGAGGGAACAGTGCTAACCACCCTTTGCTCCATACATCTTGGTATCATTGCCTATCATTAGTCTTACATATTTCAACTGATTTAACCTCAACCATTGTGCGAAGAAGAATACTTGTGAAAAAAAGAATACTCTCTTAAGTGTCCCAAATTTATTGCTGAGCTTCTGCGCTGTGTCGACTATCAGTCCCATAACTTACCAGTGTGGAGCAGGATAGGTCACTCAAATCAACGCTGCCATTCATTAAGACCATAGCTGATCCAACTGTGGCCTAAACTCCACTTTCCTGCCTTCCCTGATACCCTTTGACTCTCTTATTGGTCAAGAATCTATCTGCTTCCACTTTAAAAACACTCAAATGATCCCCATTTCCACTGCTCTCTGAGGAAGTGAGTTCTACAGTCATGCAATCCTCAGGGAAAACAAAAATTCTCCTTAAATCTCATCTTGTTTTAAAACCATGTTCCTAGTGACAGTCTCTGCCACAAGGGGAAACACCCTTTCAGCACCCACTTTAATTATTTCAGAAAATTCAAGCATATCATCTCACAAACTTTTAAACACAGGGGAGCACAAGTCAGGTTCGTAAGACCAATCCTCTCAATGCAACTCTCCCTTAACCTGTATCATTCCAGTTATTTGGAGCAGCTTATGATAGAGCCCACTAGGAACGGGCATTTCTGGATTTGGTGATCTGTATCGAGACAGACTTGATCAAAGAGCTTAAGGTGAAGGAACCCCTAGAGGACAATGACCGTAATATGATAGAATTCATCCTGCAGTTTGAGAGGAAGAAGCTGTAATCACATGTCACGGTATTACAATTGAGTAAAGGTAACTACAAAGACATGAGGGAGGAGTGGCAAAAGCTGATTGGAAGGGGAGCCTAGCAGAGAAGACAGTGCACCAATGACAGGAGTCCCTGGGGTCATTAGGGAGGTAATTCGCAGAAATTCATCCCAAGGAAGAAGAAACATATTAAGAGGAGGATAAGGCAATCATGGCTAACAAGGGAAGCCATGGAAAGCATAAGAACAAAAGAAAAAGCACACAGTGTACTGAAGATTAGTTGGAAACCTTCAAAATCCAGCAGAGATAACTAAAACAGCAATAAGGGGAGAGAAGATGAAATATGTAAGTAAGTTAGCTACTAATATAAAAGAAGAAGATTGGAAAGTTTTTTTTTCAGATGACTATAAGGTAAGAGAGAGGCAAGAGTGGACATTGGACCATTGGAAAATAAGGCTGGAGAAATAGTAAAGGAGAACAAAGAAATGGTGGTGGAAGACACCAGCAGCATACCAGAACTTCGAGAGAGTCAGGGGGCAGAGGTCATCAGAAAAGAGAAGGTGCTGGGGAAACTGAAGGGTCTGAAGGTGGATAAATCACCTGGACCAGATGGACTACACCCCAGGGTTTTGAAGGAGATAGCTGAGGAGATTGTAGAGGTACAGGTGGTGTTCTTTCAGGAATCACTGTAGTCAGAGAGGGCCCTAAATGACTGGAAAATGGCTAATGCAACACCTCAGTTTAAGAAGCGAGGGAGGAAGAAGACAGGAAACTATAGGGGTTAGCCTGAGCTCGGTCTTTGGTAAGATTTTAGAATTCGTTATTAATGATGAGATTGCAGAGTACTTGGAAATGCATGGTAAAATAAGGTAGGGTCAGTACAGCTTTGTCAAGAGGGAGAGATAGTGAGGACTGGTCAGTGAGGACTAGTGAGGGGAGGTCATGCCTAACTAATCTGTTAGAATTCTGTATGGAGGTAACAAGCAACTTATACAAAGAACAGCCAGTAAATGTGATCTTTTCAGATTTCCAGAAGGCCTTTGACAAGGTACTATATAGAAGGCTGCTAAATAAGTCAAGAGCCCGTGGTGTTAGGTCAAAGGTACTGGCACGGATAGACGATTGGCTGACTGGTGGAAACCAGAGAGAGTGGAGATAAAGGGGTCTTTTTCAAGATGACAGTTGGTGACCAGTGGAGTTCCGCAGGGGTCAACGTTAGGCTCACAACTATTCATGTTGTATATTAACGATCTGGACAAAGGTACTGTGGGCATTGTTGCTAAATTTGCAGATGGCATAAAGGTTGGTACAGGAGCATTAATGTTGTGGAAGCAGGGAGGCTGCAGAAGCATTTGGACTGGCTAGGAGGGGGGACAAAGAATGGCAGATGGAATACAATGTGGGAAAATGCGAGGTTATGCATTTTGATAGGAAGAATACAGGGGTAGAATATTTTCAAAATGGGGAAAGGCTTCAGACATCTGAAGCACAAAGGGATCAGTTGGCAGTTAGGAAAGCAAATACAATGTTAGCATTCATTTCAAGAGAGCTAGAATACAAGAACAGAGATGTACTACTGACGTTCTATAAGCTTCTGGTCAGATTGAATTTGGAATATTGTGAGCAGTTTTGGGTCCCATATCCACGGAAGGATGTGCTGGCCTTGGTGGGAGTCCGGAGGAGATTTACAAGAATAACCCAGGGATGAAGGGCTTGTCAGATGATGAATGGTTGTGGACTTTGGTCATTAAACCGCTTCAGAAAAATGCTACTTGTCTCCCAACATGCCTTAACGGGACTTACAAACATGATGTGCTGACAGTTCGCCACAGAAAAGTGACCAGAGGAGGGAAAGTGTTGGCAACCAGGCCAAACTCTTTACTTGTGATTCCCTCTCCACCCCCACACCCCACCCCCACTCCCCTGACCCTCAAATTTAAGGACTTTTTAAAAATACCCCTCCGTCTCTTGATGGGAGTTAGGTGTCACAGACTGCAGTAGGTCACCAACTCCTTCTCAAGGGCAACTGGGGACAGGCAATAAATGCTGGCAGCAACATCTGTATTCCATGAGGGAATTTAAAAAAAAGCAAAGTAAGCATTTGTCATCCATCCCAGAATGCTCTTGAGTGACTGGCTAGATGGTTAAGAGTCAACCACATTGCGGTAGGGTCGGAGTCAGGTACAGGAAAGGAGGGCAAATTTCCTCCCTGGTGCACATTAGTGAACTGATAACATATGGTTGTATTTCAGAGTAGTTTTCAATTCCAGATTTATTAATTAGAGTTAAATTCCATGGTAGGATTTGAACCTACATCCCAAGAGATTTAACCTGGACATCTGACCCACTGAAAGCTCCCTGAATGGATCTCTGGTGACAGATTCCAGTAACCTCTGCCCATTGCCATTCAATGGACAGATCTTGTTTTACCTGATCTGCCTCTTATTCCTTTCTTAAACAATTCTGTTCCTCCCTGAAAGGACAAACTGGACAAGACACTTAATTAGAGTTTGTTTAGTTTTATTCAGACTCGGCAACACTTTGCAATTATCAACCACATGTTAAAAACAATCAATAACAGAAACAAGGATGACACAGAATTATCAAAACAACTATTAATAGTTCCCACAGCTTCAGTAAACAACCTACCACGCACGCTGCAGAAATAAAGCAACGTAAACAAAACAAATCTGCAAAATAACATACCTTGAGCACTTTTTAAAAATATGTTTGTGGGTGTCTAGACCAGCTTTTGTCGCCCATCCCTAACTGGTCAGATGGCAGTTTGTTTCATTCATTCTTGGGATGAGGTTATCACTGGCTAGGCCCAGCGTTTACTGCCCATCCCTAATTGTCCAGAGGGCAATTAAGAGTCAACCACGTTGCTGTGGGTCTGGAAACACAGGTAGTCCAGACCAGATAAGGATAGCAGCTTCCCTCCCTAAAGGACATTAGTGAATCAGATGGGCCTTTCACCAACATTTGGCAATGGTCATCATTGATTCCAGATTTTATTCCATTTTATTTTTAAAAATTGAATTCAAATTCCACCACCTAACATGGCAGGGTTTGAACCCAGGTCCCAAGAACAACATCTGAGTTCCCAGATTAACAGGCCCGTGATAATACCCTTAAGCCATCACCTCCCCAGCAAGTTAAGGGTCAACCACATAATGCTGTAGGTCTGGAATCTCATAAGGGCCAGACCAGGTAAGGATGGCAGATTCCCAGTTCTGAAAGTATATTTAGTGCTAACAGGCTGGATTTAAAACAGGCCTAATTTTAAACTAGTGTCCCTTAGTTCTGGACTCACAAATATGAGGAGCCATCCTTTCTATATCTGCTTTGTCAAGACTGTTCAGGATCTTAGACATTTCAATAAAGTCAGCCTTCACTCTTCTCAACTCCAATGGAAACCAGCCCAGTCTGTTCAACCTATCCTCATAAAATAACCCCCTTATTCCAGATATCAATCCTGTAAACCTTCTCTGAACCAACTCCAATCCATTTACAGTCTTCCCTAGAATTAGAATTAGATTTATTGTCACGTGTCGTCAAGTTAGGGGAGACCAAAGCTACACACAGCATTTGAAATGTGGTCCCATCAATGCCCTGTACATCTGAAGCATAACATCATTACTTTTATGTTCAATTCTTCTCATCATAAATGGTAGCCTCCCATTTGCTTTTCAATTCCGTGCTGCACCTGAGTACTAACAATTTCTGACTCAAGCACTGGAACACCTGAATCCCTCTGTACCTTGGATTTCTGCCATCATTGCTGGATCAAATAATAATCTGCTTTCTCAAACGTCCTGCCAAAGTGAATAACTTTATATTTTCCCCAAGTATTATTCGGTATGTCAGATTTTTGCTCACTCAGTCAACCCATCCAAATCCTGTTTGTGTCTTTTCCGAAAAACGTGTTCTTTCTTTGCGCCTCAATCGTAAATGAATCCTGAATCTTCTGAATCATAATTCCAAACCGATATATTTCATGAAACATGGAACTTGGCTGGAAAATTTATTTTCTTTTTGTTATTTGTTCCTGGGCTAAGCTTCATCACCAAAGCTAGCATTTATTGGGGGACTCTTCCTCAGAAGAAGAATTCTTTTGGCTTTGAGACTGGATGCAAAGTTTTATCCCAAGCAAAATTCATGATGAGGAAATGGCAAAACCAATCATCAGAATATTGGAATATATTTCATCCTCCTGATTCTGAGTTTTTAAGAAAAATCAGGCAAGGGGACAAGCTACAGTAAGCTTCACCCATGCATTTATAGAGTCAGAGAGGTGTACAGACCTCTCGGTCCAACACGTCCATGCCGACCAGATATCCTAAACTAATCTAGTCTGATTTGCCAGCACTTGGCCCATACCCCTCTAAACTCTTCCTATATAGCCATCCAGTTGCCTTTTAAATAGAGTCAGAGATGTACAGTACGGAAACAGACCCTTTGGTCCAACCCGTCCATGCCGACCAGATATCCCAACCCAATCTAGTCCCACCTGCCAGCACCCGGCCCATATCCCTCCAAACCCTTCCTATTCATATACTCATCCAAATGCCTCTTAAATGTTGCAATTGTACCAGACTCCACCACTTCCTCTGGCAGCTCATTCCATACACGCACCACCCGCTGTGTGAAAAAGTCGCCCCTTAGGTCTCTTTTATATCTTTCCCCTCTCACCCTAAACCTATGCCCTCTAGTTCTGGACTCCCCCCACCCCAGGGAAAAGACTTTGCCTATTTATCCTATCCATGCCCCTCATAATTTTGTAAACCTCTATAAGGTCACCCCTCAGCCCCCGACGCTCCAGGGAAAACAGCCCCAGCCTATTCAGCCTCTCCCTGTAGCTCAAATCCTCCAACCCTGGTGACATCCTTGTAAATTTTTTCTGAACTCTTTCAAGTTTCACAACATCTTTCCTACAGCAGGGAGACCAGAATTGCATACAATATTCCAACAGTGGCCTAACCAATGTCCTGTACAGATGTAACATGCTCTCACATATCATGCCTGGCTACTCAGTAATATAATGGAAATTTGAAGTTAGGCAATGCATTTTGTCTTTTGACCTATATTTTACCCAAGGGAATGATTCACTGGCAGTTAAAAATATCATTATGTACAGAGCTCATAATAAGGCCAGGTATAGGAAATAAAAATAGAAAATACTGGAGCTGCACAGCAGGTCAGATCTGACAGAGGAAAACATGTTCGTGATTTTTGCTGTTTTAGTGAAAGCTGCCATCAAAGCTATAAACCCTTTCAGATGCCAAGCAACATTTGACAATGGATGTCAATATTACTGTCTGGGAGGAAGGGTGGCTCAGTGGTTAGCACTGCTGCCTCACAGCGCCAGGGATCTGGGTTCAATTCCACCCTTGGGTGATTGTCTACGTGAAGTTTGCATATTCTCCCCATGTCTGCATGGGGTTCCTCCTGGTGCTCCGCTTTCCTCCCACAGTCCAAAGATGTGCAGGTTTAGGTGGATTGGCCATGCTAAAGTGTCCATAGAGTCCAAGGATGCATTGGCCAGGTGGATTAGTCATGAGAAATGGCACAGGTTATACGGATGATCTGCATGGGATCCTCTTCAGAGGGTTGGTGTGGACTTGATGGGCTGAATGGCCTGCTGCCACACTTTAGGGATTCTATGCTTCCCTTCCTGGTTGAAGGTTGTTACCTCCTTGGGAGACAGAGCAGGAACTTCCTGTTGGGATGTTCCCTGGTCCTAAACCCATGCCCAGGGCAGGGCAGGGCAGGGCAGGGCAGGGCAGGGCAGGGCGGGGGGGGGGGGGGGGGGGAATGTGGAGAGCAACTGTCACTAAATGGGGCTTTCACAAGGGGCATTCCCTGCACTGGCCAGAAGACAGTCTTAGGACTGGATTGACTTGGACTTTATTCACTGTAGTCTCTTGTAGAAATCTATAAAGTGGACAAGACAGGGTAAATGCAAGGAAGGATGTTCCTGCTGGCCAGGGAGTCCAGAACCAGGGGGTGACATCTGAGGATATTGGATAGGACATTCAGGACTGAATTGAGAAAAATATCTTCACCCAAAGAGTGGTGAGCCTATGGAATTATCTCCACAGAAAGCAGCTTAGGCCAAAGCATTGAATGTTTTAGATATAGTTCTTTGGACTAAAGGGATCAAAGAGTATGGGGGAGAAATCAGCAAGAGGGGACTTAGTTAGATGATCAGCCATGATCATACTGAATGGTAGAGCAGACTCGAAGGCCGAAAGGCCTACTCCTGCTCCTATTTTCTATACTCCCAACCGTTTTAAGCCTTTAATTGAAAAGACGGAGGCCACCAGAGAAATCAATGGATGGGGCCTGGGTTGGCAGTGGAGAGAGAGGTTTACCCATAGCTGTCCCAACTTCCACCCTCACCTCCCCCGCCCAGGCTGAGGCCCCACCCCAGTTCCTGATGTTCTGGTTCTCCCTCCCCTGTGCTTTTCACTGGCAAAGGGTGACATGAGGAGAAACCCTTTCACACAACGATGCCTGGTGTCTTGAACGTGCTGCCTGAATGTGTGGTGGGAGCAACTTCCAGGGACTCTCTAGACACCTGATGGGGCATCATTTGCAGGGTTATGGGGAATGAGGTGGGGGAGAGAGGCCAGATGAGTCCCTCCTTCAGAGAGCTGACACCAATATGATGGGCTGAATGGCCTCCACCTGTAATGTGACCATTCTACGATAACAATGCACAGACAAATGCTGCTTGTTAAGTCTACTCCATTGGTGACCTCTGCACACAGTGGCTAGTCCAAACTGTTCCTTCCTTTTCCATGCTTCACCAACAGTCGACTAACAGTCACTGGTGAATCAACAGTCATGACCTGAACACCAGAAAGTTGAGGGTGCCTGTCAGAACCAAATTCCACTCAGAGAAAATAAAAAAGTCAGAGTTAAAATCCGTCAAGACATTAATACGCTGTTGGGAACTTTCTGAGTTTGCTGACCTGCTGTGCATGGTCACTCAGCTGTCTGCAGTCAATCTGATGATGTGCATTAGTCACAAGAGTTTCCAAATCCCTCAATATGTCTGAGTCAGCAAGAGACAGAAACTGTGGCAGAGGCATGGATTTATTTCCACATTAGCAATTTGCACGGTGTCTTTAAACAGAGCAACAGTGGCTTTAGGGATCGCTGCTGTGGTTTGAAGCCACGGTTCACTGTCTGATTTACACATTTCTAGAAATACAACAGGAACACAGGCATCAGAAGCCAAACAAAGTTCTATACCCTGAAGACCTCACATTTGTCAACACTGAAAACGTGCACCATTACTCATTGGATTGTTTGTGTCATAGATCATAAGAAAATTAGCAAATCTGCAACAGGTATTTAGGAGTGGCATGCCTCCATAACATGGAACAGTAAAAGTGGCTTAGTCCCAGAGAACCATGGGACTGCTCTCTCATTAGAGAAAGATGACTGGTGGTGAGTTCAACCTGAGGGTCACCACACCTCAGCTGAGGGGAGAGATTGAGAGGTGGGATCATCATGGTGACATCAGTCAGTGCTGTTGGCATCACGATGTATTGCACACCAGCCTCCAGCCAAATAACAAGTGTTGATCTAACTGTCAATGAGAGACTACCCTGAACCATGACAATCTGCAAGGAAAGAGTTTAAGAATTTGCATCACCAAGGTGACATTTTCTTTCATGGGAAATAGGTACCATTGGCTAAGCCAACATTCGATGCCCAAACCAATAGCAGTTAGGGATGTGACAGGGCAGTTAGGAAGTCAACGACATTGCTATGGGTCCGGAAAAACATGTAGGGCTTGAAGGAAATTAGTGAGCCATGGCTCTTTATAAGAATGATTTCATGGGGATCATCACACTAGCTTTTTACTGTAGATATTTTTTATGGAGTTCAGATGTCACCATTTGCCAAGGTGGTATTCAAAACTCATATCCCCAGAACATGAGCCTGGGTCTTAAAGATTCAAGATGGCAGCTGATCCTTTCCTTTTTCTTTCTTTTAAACTCTGCTCTTTTTCTTTTTTTCTCTTGTGTCTTCTCATTCATTTTTCTTTTCTTTAAAGCTTTTTGCAGCGAGTTATTGGGCAGCATTGGCCTGGTAATGAGAGTGGGCCACGTGTGGGATGCAGAAGCTTCCGGGCTGTTGGAGACAGCAAATGCTGCAGCGAAACCCCTCCAGCCAGCTGGGAGCAGCGGATTTAAAAGGGACCTGAGGGGCACCAGTTTTACTCAGAAGGTGGTGTGTGTGTGTGGAATGAGCTGCCAGAGGAAGTGGTGGAGGCTGGTACAATTGCGACATTTAAAAAGGCATCTGGATGGGTATATGAATAGGAAGGATGTAGAGGTATATGGGCCAAGTGCTGGAAAATGGGACTAAATTAGTTTAGGTTAGAGGAGATAGTGAGGTCTGCAGATGCTGGAGATCAGAGTTGCTGGAAAAGCTCAGTATTATTCCTGATGAAGGGCTCTGACCTGAAATGTCAATTTTCCTGCCCCTCGGATGCTGCCTGACCTGCTGTGCTTTTCCAGCACCACAGTCTCAACACTAATTGGATCATGGCTGATCCGACATTCCTCACACCCACTTTGCTGGCCTTTACCCATAAGCCTTGATTATGTCTGATGAAGAATCTATCTCAGCCTTAAATATACACAAGGATGCCCACTCTGCTGAGATGAATCTTATGATCCCGCTCCCTTTGTTGGATCCCCTTCTGGAAACACTAATTGAGGTTACAGCTACACCCCGCTTTTCGGAAGTTTGCTTTATGCTACTTCACTTTTACGAAACACCTACATTAGTACCTGTTCTTAACCAAAAGAATTCTGAAGAGGTTTCTTGCCTTTACTAAAAACAGGCGCACTTTTTCCCATATAAATTAATGCTTCTTTGCTTTACGCCATTTCAGCTTATGAAAGGTTCATAGGAACGCTCTACTTTCGGATAGTGGGGTACACCTGTATCTGGTCAGCATGGACGAGTTGGCTTAAAGGGACTATTTCTGTGCTGTATATCTCTATGACTCTTCAGCAGTCTACAGAAAGATTTATTTTCTTCTACACATGAATCCAGCTGTTATATTTTTTTAAACTCTGAGATTTCTGGTGCATTAATTGCCTTTACTGAATCTGCTTGTCACTGCACTTTAAAAATCTGCTAGGATTCACAAATAAAGAAATGCTCATTTATCAAAACACCACGAGAATCCAATCGTCAGGATTTCATCCCAGTCGGACCATGTGATCTGTGGTTTGTTCTGGTGAGAGTCACACTGTCTGGTTAAGTTTTGAGAATCTGTTTCGCTCCGCACATATTGTAGAGCAGTTTGAGAGAAACTCTGCATGAGAATGCCAACAGGGAAAATGTGAGGCATGGTGTTGGTCATGAATAAGATGAGAATAAATTACAAGCCTCAAGACTGCAGTTAAGTTTGATATACCCAAACACAACATTCAGCTTGTTCATACCAATTCCTGTAAAGCTGACATCCTCCACTTTAGCTTTTTATGGTGACCATATCAGTCAGCTTCACATTTCACAACCAGGCTATTAATCACATGAACACACTGCTCAACACCAGGGCACAACTTTAATTGTGACCCACATTCCAAAATGAAAACAGAAAGCGCTGAAGGAATCAGCAGGTCTGGTAGTGTCTGTGGAGAGAATAAAGGATACTTTCCAAGCCATACGAGCATTAGATCCAACAGCTTTCTGCCTAGTCGTGTTCAGTGAGGTACTCTCTACCATCGGTAGCTTGAACGACAACACCAGGTTCTGTCTGACCAAAAGAGACCAGCTCACTCTCCAGCACAGCTGTGGAATCTTAACTTCAAGTCCCTCCCTAAACTCACTGGGATGTGCAAGGCTGAAACTCTTAAGGCACCCAGGCACACGAGCAAGGAGATGGGGCAAGCCATTTGGCCCCTCAAACTGGCTCTGTCATTCTAGATTTTAGCTGAGAGCGTGTTGCTGGAAAAGCACAGTAGGTCAGGCAGCATCCGAGGATTCCTGATGAAGGGCTCCAGCCCAAAATGTCGATTCTCCAGCTCCTCGGATACTGCCTGACCTGCTGTGCTTTTCCAGCAACACACTCTCAACTCTGATCTCTAGCATCTGCAGACCTCTCTGTCTCCCATTCTAGATTTTAGCTGATCATCTCACTCAACACCATATTACCGGTTTCTCCCCATATCTCTTCAGTTCCAGGTATCTCTTGAACTCTGTCTTGATTATTAAACTCAATGATTCAGCTTCCATGGCATAGGGAATTCCAAAAACCCACCAGCCTCTGAGTGAACAAGCTCTTCCTCAACTGAGTCCTAAACTGCTTGCCCCTCACTGAGGGATTGTGTTCCCCAATTCGAGACCCTACAACCAGAGGAACTACACTTCGGCTTTTCCCCTTTCAAGGTTTTGAGAAAAAGTTTTTAAGTTTCTATGCGATCACCTCCCATTCTTCTAAACTCCAGAGAATACAGGCCAAGTTTCCTCAATCTCTTCATAGGCGGGTTCCACTCCAACCCTCCACTGCACATAATATTCCAAAGTGTACTCTCACCAAGGGTCCATACAACTGAAGCAAAACTCCTGTTGAAATACTCTCTCGTGAGAAAGGCCAATATACCATTTGCCTTCGTAATGACTTACACAATTGGACTTAGCTTTCATGACAAATGCAAAATGGTACCCAGGTCCGTTTGGACATCACACTTACCAATCTATGACCATTTTAAAAATATCCTGCACCTCTGTTCCTCCTACCAAAGTGAACTTAGACTGACCTCGAAGTAGTGGGGTGGCAAAGAGAGAAAGGAGAAAGGGATTTGTGTTTTACTTACTTGATGTTCCACACAATCCAGAGGGGCCAGGACATCACACAAGATTGGAATTGATTGTCATGCCCGCTTATCTGGGGGATTAAGCGAGAACAGTGAGGAACGATCATCTTTTCTATTTTTCCAATCAACCATTTCAAGGATTTTATTACAGACCTCTGCAGCAGGTGGGACTTGAAACTGGGCCTCTCAGTCCAGAGGCAGGGCCACTACCACTGCCCCCTCAAGATGACCCTGATGGCTAGTGGTCATTTGCTGGACTTCCCGTGGCTACTGTCCAAAGATCCCACGGTGGCACAGTGGTTAGCACTGCTGCCTCACAGCGCCGGAGACCCGGGTTCAATTCCCGCCTCAGGCGACTGACTGTGTGGAGTTTGCACGTTCTCCCCGTGTCTGCGTGGGTTTCCTCCGGGTGCTCCGGTTTCCTCCCACAGTCCAAAGATGTGCAGGTCAGGTGAATTGGCCATGCTAAATTGCCCGTAGTGTTAGGTAAGGGGTCGATGTAGATGTAGACGTAGGGGTATGGGTGGGTACGCTTCGGCGGGGCGGTGTGGACATGTTGGGCCGAAGGGCCTGTTTCCACACTGTAAGTAATCTAATCTAATATCAACAGGGGGTCAATACCTGGAGAAAGTGGGGACTGCAGATGCTGGATCGATCAGAATCGAGAGTGTGGTGCTGGAAAAGCGCAGCAGGTCAGGCAGCATCCCAGCAGCAGGCAAGAGCCCTTCATCAGGAATCCGAGGAGCAGGAGATTCCTGGTAAGAGCTACATAATGATCATGCATTCCCACTGAATCCTTCAGCCTTTCTTACTAACATCACAGACGTGGTTCAAATGAGCATCCTATTGCAATGACATTTATATGGCACAGTTCGATTTCAATATCATTAGGGCTGCTTTTCCACTCTCTCTGGCACAGGGCGTGTTTCTTCCCCGGACGTGAACACAAAATGGTGATGCACAAAGCCTGGAGAGACACAGCCTTCATTTTCGACCTGTTTCACATTGCCTGGGGACTTCAGGAGGTTTCCCAGGGAGGTGCGGGTGGATGGTGTGTTTATAGCTGTTGCAATTACACATGTGTTTATTCCAGAGCAATGAGCCACACGTGATGCCAGCAGCTCTCCCACCTCCTTCCACACATGTGCAGGCACTCAAGGTGCAGCAGCAACTCGGAGTAACTGAGATATTCTTGCTCAACCTGTTCAGAGATGGCATTACACACCTCTGGGCAGGTGGGACTTGAAACTGGGCCGCCTGGTTCAGAGGGTAGGGTCACTGCCACTGCCCCGACAAGAGCCCTACTTCAGATGTGAGATCGTACATTTTGCATTTCAACCAAGTGCTCCCTTCCTGTAAGCACATGTTCAGGAGCAATGCAGAGCAGGTAGGTATTGTCTCCCTCGAGAGTGTGGCACTGGAAAAGCACAGCAGGTCAGGCAGCATCCGAGGAGCAGGAGAGTCAACGTTTCGGGTAAAAGCCCTTCACCAGGAATCTCCTGCTCCTCGGATTCCTGATGAAGGGCTCTTGCCTGCTGCTGGGATGCTGCCTGACCTGCTGCGCTTTTCCAGCACCACACTCTCGATTCTGATCGATCCAGCATCTGCAATCCCCACTTTCTCCAGGTATTGACCCCCCTGTTGATATTTAGAAGGATCTTTGGACAATAGCCACAGGAAATCCAGCAGATTACCACTAGCCATCAGGGTCATCTTGTGGGGGCAGTGGTAGTGGCCCTACCTCTGGACCAAGAGGCCCAGTTTCAAGTCCCACCTGCTCAGAGGTGTGTAATAAAATCCTTGAAATAGTTGATTGGAAAAATAGAAAAGATGATCGTTCCTCACTGTTCCCACTTAATGCCCCAGATAAGCGGGCATGACAATCAATTCAAATCTTGTGTGATGTCCTGGCCCCTTTGGGTTGTGTGGAACATCAAGTAAGTAAAACACAAATCCATCTCTCCTTCTCTCTTTGCCACCTCCCTACCATCCCAATCCCTTTCTTCATCCTTACAATCTCGCAGTGTTCTCTGCTCCAGCCCCCAAGTCCAGGAATGGGAGAGATGGTGACGCTATGGTAAATGTTCCTGGGCTGGTTATCCTGAGTGGATAAAGAGTGGAGCTGGAGAAAGCACTGCAGGTCAGCCAGCATCAGAGAGGAAGGGGAGTCATCAGGATGAAAAATTGTTTCCTGACCTGCTGTGTTTTTCTAAACTCCATACTTTATCCGCTCTGACTCTCCAGCATCTGCAGTTCTCACTGTCTCCTAGTTATCCTGAAGCCAAGGTCATCTCTCTGGTACAGTGACTGAAATTACAGGTACTAATGCTGATCCTGGTCTCGATCCCCAACCTAATCAGGGTGGCCATGCCCAACCCCTTCAGCCTCCAGCATTGGGCCCAGATATGTCCGCACCCTTGTCCCCAGACCAGTCCTGGTGATACAGGCTCAAATCTTCCACCTGGGCACTGGATGGAATTTAACTTCAATCCTAAACCTAAACGCAACTCAGTAACAGCAGCCAAGAAATTGATTATCAATTATTCTAAAAGTCCATCTGTTTCATGAATGTGATGAAAACGTGCTGTCCATATCCAATCTGGATTACATGTGACTCCAGACCACAGCAATGTGGCTGATTCTGAACTGCCCCTGAAATGGCCAAGAGAGCCATTCAGTTAGCGGGCAATCAGGGATGGCCAATGCTGGCCTTATCATCAATGCCCACATCTGATTAAACGATAATTTTGTTCTGAACATCCACTTCCACATCCCTTATGGACTCATCATTTCCACAGTAAGCTTGCCACTAAGTGCGAGGGAAAGAGTCCAGTTTCCAATGCTTTTTAAAAAGTTCATTCACAGGATGAGGGCATCACTGGCTAGGCCAGCATTTATTGTCCATCCCTCACTGTCATAGGAGGGGCAGCTGACAGTCACCCACATTGCTGTGGGCCAGATCAGGTAAGGATGGCACTTTCCTTCCCGAGAGGACATTAATGAACTAGATGGAATGTTTAACAACAATTAACCATTAGGCTAGTTTATTTTTTGAAGTTCCAGACCTTTATTGAATTCAACTTTCACCATCAGCCATATGGCCTCTGGATGAATTCATCGACTGACTGTACCACTACGTCACCACCTGCACCGACTCTCACAATTGATTCAAAGGTAGAAGACAGAGGGTGGTGGTGGAGGGTTGTTTTTCAGACTGGAGGCCTGTGACCAGTGGAGTGCCACAAGGATCGGTGCTGGGTCCACTACTTTTTGTCATTTATATAAATGATTTGGATGCGAGCATAAGAGGTACAGTTAGTAAGTTTGCAGATGAGACCAAAATTGGAGGTGTAGTGGACAGCGAAGAGGGTTACCTCAGATTACAACAGGATCTTGATCAGATGGGCTAATGGGCAAGGGAGTGGCAGATGGAGTTTAATGTAGATAAATGCGAGGTGCTGCATTTTGGGAAAGCAAATCAGAGCAGAACTTATACACTTAATGGGAAGGTCCTAGGGAGTGTTGCTGAACAAAGAGACCTTAGAATGAAGATTCATATCTGTTTGAAAGTGGAGTCGCAGGTAGATAGGATAGTGAAGAAGGCATTTAATATGCTTTCCTTTATTAGTCAGAGGATTGAGTACAGGAAATGGGAAGTCATGTTGCGGCTGTACAGGACATTGGTTAGGCACTTGTGGAATATTGCATGCAATTCTGGTCTCCTTCCTATTGGAAGGATATTGTAAAACTTGAATGGGTTCAGAAAAGATTGACAAGGATGTTTCCAGGGTTGGACGATTTGAGCGATAGGGAGAGGTTGAATAGGCTGGGGCTGTTTTCCCTGGAGCGTCGGAGGTTGAGGGGTGACCTTACAGAGGTTTATAAAATTATGAGGGGCATGGATAGGATAAATAGACAAAGTCTTTTCCCTGGGATCTGGGAGTCCAGAACTAGAGGGCATAGGTTTAGGGTGAGAGGGGAAAGATATAAAAGTGACCTAAGGGGCAGCTTTTTCACACAGAAGGTGGTACGGGTATGGAATGAACTGCCAGGGGAAGTGGTGGAGACTGGTACAATTGCAACATTTAAAAGACATCTAGATGGGTATATGAATAGGAAGGGTTTGGAGGGATATGGGCCGGGTGCTGGCAGGTGGGACTAGATTGGGATGGGATATCTGGTCAACGCGGATGAGTTGGACCGAACGGTCTGATTCTGTGCTGTACATCCCTATGATTCAATGATTCTGCAGCCAGTCAGTTTAGAATGAGGGGCACTACATTACTTCACCGAAATCCCAGCAGACATGGTGATAGGTCACCACACAGAAAAGGTCCAAATGAAGGAACTACTGTCTCATCAACTTCAACTGAGGCAGCTTACTGCTTGTAACTTGTGCCTGAGAGAAGCTGGGGAATGAGATTCCTGGAGCTAAGTGTGGTTTATGGAGCAGTACTAGTTCATTTTCAGCACTCACATACAATAGACAATAGACAATAGGTGCAGGAGTAGGCCATTCAGCCCCTTGAGTCTGCACCGCCATTTAATATGATCATGGCTGATCATTCCTAATCAGTATCCTCTTCCTGCCTTATCTCCATAACCCTTGATTCCACTATCTTTGAGAGCTCTATCCAACTCTTTCTTAAATGAATCCAGAGACTGGGCCTCCACTGCCCTCTGGGGCAGAGCATTCCACACAGCCACCACTCTCTGGGTGAAGAAGTTTCTCCTCATCTCTGTCCTAAAAGGTCTACCCCGTATTTTTAAGCTGTTCTTAAAAGCTGTTTTTAACATGTTTCCTGCTGCCAGAGTGTCCAATCCTTTCATAATCCTTTATGTCTCAATCAGATCCCCTCTCAGTCTTCTAAACTGAAGGGTATACAAGCCCAGTCGCTTCAGTCTTTCAGTGTAAGGTAATCCCGCCATTCCAGGAATTGACCTCATGAACCTATGCTGCACTCCCTCAATAGCCAGAATGTCTTTCCTCAAATTTGGAGACCAGAACTGCACATAGTACTCCAGGTGTGGTCTCACCAGGGCCCTGTACAGCTGCAGAAGCACCTCTTTGCTTCTATACTCAATTCCTCTTGTTATGAAGGCCAGCATGCTATTAGCCTTCTTCACTATCTGCTGTACCTGCATGCTTGCCTTCATTGACTGGTGTACAAGAACACCCAGATCTCTCTGTACTGCCCCTTTACCAAAATTGATTCCATTGAGGTAGTAATCTGCCTTCCTGTTCTTGCCACCAAAGTGGATAACCATACATTTATCCACATTAAACTGCATCTGCCATGCATCTGCCCACTGACCTAACTTGTCCAGCTCACCCTGTAATCTCCTAACATCCTCATCACATTTCACCCTGCCACCCAGCTTTGTATCATCAGCAAATTTGCTAATGTTATTGCTGATACCATCTTCTATATCATTAATATATATTGTAAAAATCTGCGGTCCCAGCACGGATCCCTACGGTACCCCACTGGTCACTGCCTGCCATTCCAAAATGGAGCCGATTATCACTACCCTTTGTTTCCTATCAGCCAACCAATTTTCAATCCAATCTAGTACTTTGCCCCCAATACCATGCACCCTAATTTTACTCACTAACCTGTGTGGGACTTTCTCAAAAGCTTTCTGAAAGTCCAGGTACACTACATCTACTGGATCTCCCTCGTCCATCTTCAGAGTTACATCCTCAAAAATTTCAAGAAGACTAGTCAAGCATGATTTCCCCTTCATAAATCCATGCTGACTCTGTCCTATCCTGTTACTACTATCCAGATGTGTCGTAATTTCATCCTTTATAATAGACTCCAGCATCTTTCCCACCACTGAGGTCAGACTAACTAGTCTATAATTTCCTGCTTTCTCTCTCACCTTTCTTAAAAAGTGGTATAACATTAGCCACCCTCCAATCCTCAGGAACCGACCCCGAATCTATCGAACTCTGGAAAATAATCACCAACGCATCCACGATTTCCCGAGCCACCTCCTTCAGTACCCTGGGATGTAGACCATCAGGCCCCGGAGACTGACATACAGAAGTGGTCTTGTCTCAAATGGACTGAGGGCCACTCAGAGGGGTTTAAAATTCCCAAAGAGATTGCAGATCACAAGATCAGCAACATCATGGGTATTCCTCATCTGCTGTTTGTGACACAGAGGGGGGGACCCAGGCTGACAGATGGAGGGGAAAGTCCTGCTGTCTCACATTCCACAAAACACTACCTTCCCACAAAAGGGTGCCAAGGTCAGGCAGTTACCAGTGAGGGGCTTCACACAAGAACCTAGAGGTGAGTACCAAGACCATGTGCAGAAGCTGCTGTCAATCAACCTTGAAGATACACCCAGCGCTCTGTTCCAACTCCTTCCAAGCAACCGACAGAGACATTTATAATATCAGCCCAAGTCTATGGAGGTCTCGAAGGTTGGTTTTGATCCCTCGGTAGTTCAGGAGGAACTCCACCCCCAGGTGAATCACCCACTGTCACAACTTTGTTTGCACTATTCAAACCACACCCAACAATAAGCAGAGTGAAATTGTCTTAACTCGTGTATAAAAATGCATAGAGAGTCATGGAGACAGATGTACAGCACAGAAACAGACCCTACGGTCCAACTCCTCAACGCCAAACAGATATCCTAAATTAGGAGAAAGTGAGGACTCAGGTGCTGGAGATCAGACTCGAAAAGTGTGGTGCTAGAAAAGCACAGCAAGTCAGGCAACGCCTGAGGTAATAACTCTCCTGCTCTTCGGATGCTGCCTGACTGGTTGTGCTTTTCCAGCACCACACTTTTCGACCAGATATCCTAACCTAATCTAGTCCCATTTGCCAGCACTTGGCCCTATCTCTCTGAATCCTTCCCATTCATATCCCCATCCAGATGCCTTTTAAATACTGCAATTGTACCAGCCTCCACCACTTCCTCTGGCAGCTTATTCCATACACACACCACACTGTGTGTGAAAAACTTACCCCTTAGGTCTCTTTTATATCTTTTCCCCTCTCACCCTAAACCAATGCCCTCTAGTTCGGGACTCTGCTAGCTCAGGCTGTCCGGGTGAACAATGCAGTGAGCATTGCAGGTTCTTGCTGCAGGACCCGGAGGTTGACTGTATCCTCATGCCCCTCATTCTCACCCCCTCATCAGCAGGAGCTATCCTACAGCACTATCGGAGTGGGCTGCTGGTCCCTGAGAGAAGGTGGGGGACCATGGCCATTCTCTGAGTCTGCCCCCTCTTGAAGCTTTCCTCACACGGATCTGCCAATCTGCAGCCAAGACCATCAGCAGTCTACAGCAAGGCCTCCTCCAGCCACTCTGTGTGAAACATGTAATGGTAGCTTTTAAAAACATTATTTATCTGCTAACGCTTAAACCACCTATCGTCCCCATGATCTGAGTTTTCACCTTGGGATAGAACACCGGAGCACAGGCCTGTTCTGATTGGCAGATCCAGCCTCGGGGAGAGGAGACCGGTCAGTCAGTGAGATTTTGGATAATATGCCCCTGTGCTGAGGTGAAGACTGACTCCTTGACCAAGTAAAGGTGGGAAGTGGGCTCTCGAATTTGGAGGGTCAATCAGAGATGTTCCAGAGAAAAAGATAAAGAAAGAAGGAAAGAAGGAAAGAAAGAAAGAAAGAGGAGGGGGGAGAGGGGAGGGGGGAGAGAGTGAAGGGGAGAGGGGGAGAGAGAGGGGGGGAGAGAGAGGGGGGGAGAAAGAAGGGGGTGAGAGAGAGTGAGAGAGAGTGTATGTGTGTGTGTGTGTGTGTGAGTGTGAGTGTGAGTGTGAGTGTGAGTGTGAGTGTGAGTGTGAGTGTGAGTGTGAGTGTGAGTGTGAGTGTGAGTGAGAGAGAGAGAGAGACGAGGTCAACTAACTGCAGTAAAGGGTAAATAATTGAGAGTGGACTTCAGCAGAGGATAGAGCTTTGACCAACCTCATTAAATAGTTAATAAAAAGTAGAACCAGCAGCTGGACAATGGGACCATGGCAACCATAAGACCATAACGTACAGGAGTAGGCCATTCAGCCCCTCCATCATTCAAATGGATCATGGCTGATCCGACATTCCTCACACCCACTTTGCTGGCCTTTACCCATAAGCCTTGATTATGTCTGATCAAGAATCTAACTATCTCAGCCTTAAATATACACAAGGATGCCCACTCTGCTGCTGAGATGAATCTTATGAACCCGCTCCCTTTGTTGGATCCCCTTCTGGAAACATATTCTGTGCAAAAAAACCCACTGATTTTGAACATACACGTGACCACTAACTAGGGCCAGTGCTGCTTTTATTACAAAATGTTTTTTAAATTGTTTGAAATGCAGCAATATGAAAAAATACTGTTTGAAGTTGAGATTCCTGTAATTTTTGTCATTTGGATCTTAAAATTGTGTAATGTTTGGCATTTTTATAATGCAACAAATTACTTTGAGGAAGTACATTTGAATTTAACTGACTCTTTCACATATTAGAGTCATGGATTTGTACAGCATGGAAACAGACCCTTCAGTCCAACCCGTCCATGCTGACTAGATATCCTTAACTCAGTGCTCACTAAACCTACAACTTCATTCTCCTGTTTAGAATGGTGTGGGGTGAGAGGGAAAGAATTAAAAGGGGCAACTTTTTCACACAGAAGATGGTACGTGTATGGAACGAGCTGCCAGAGGAAGTGGTGGAGGCTGGTACAATTACAACATTTAAAAGGCATCTGGATGGGTATACGAATAGAAAGGGTTTAAGAGGGATGTGGGCCAAGTGCTGGAAAATGGGACTGGGCTAGTTTAGGTTTCCTGATGAAGGGCTTTTGCCCGAAACGTCGATTTTCCTGCTCCTCGGATGCTGCCTGACCTGCTGTGCTTTTCCAGCACCACTCTAATCTAAACTCTGGTTTCCAGCATCTGCAGTCCTCACTTTTGTCTAGTTTAGGATTTCTGGTGGGCGTGGATGAGTTGGACCGAAGGATTTGTTTCTGTGCTGTGCAGCTCTATGACTCTGCCCCCACAGCTCTCTGTGGCAAGGAGTTCCAAAGACACACAAGCCTCTGAGAGAAAGTATTCCTCCTTATCTCAATGTTTAATTGGAACCCCTTTATTCCAAGACTGTGCCCTCTGCCCATAGACTCTCTCATGAGGGGCTACATCATCTCAACATGGCCCAAGATGCTGGAAAGCTAGTGGAGGGTAGACCTTCAGCTGCTTCCATACCTGGCCAGACAGGTCATCCATGCTGAAGCACAGTCACTGGACACAGTCAGTAGGGGTCTCTGGAGAGTCAAACTGACCCCCACTTCTTTCACCGCTCAACAGAAAATACTGAGGTCCCCTTCAAAACCCCAGCCACTTCCTTTAAATTAGACCCCAAACTCGGTGGGTCCCCATGACTCCTGCCCCAAGTTTTCTCCTCATCACCAGAGCAAAACAACTTTAGAGAAACTGTCTCTCCATCCTCCCTCCCCATTTCTTGCAGAAGGGCAACTGGTAAAGTCATGAAATTCAGGAACAGACCCCACTGCCCCCACTATGGCGCTCTTTAGGAAATTGCTGTCACATCTAACTCTTCCGACAGGTGAAAGCTAAATGTGAAGCCTGTGTTGGGAACACTGACTTATCAAGGCTAACAGAGAGTGTATTTCTGAGGATACACAGAGTCCATGTGCTGTTCATGTCGATCTGTATCCTCAGAAATACCAGGCAGCTGCTCTCTGTTACAGTAAATTTCATAAGTAAATTAATTGCTCTTGATGAGTCAGTGTCCTCACTTTCTCATTCCATTTCACTGTGGTTTGTGCTGCAGGAAACAAGTTTGGGAAGTTTCGTCATACCACCTTCACTTTGAGAACTCCACCTCAATGTGGCTCTTATTACAGCATTATCCAAGATTTACCTGCTATATAAAGAAACTCAATTGAAGTTATGCATGACATGACTTTCCCCAAGGAAGCTGACAATGCATATGCTATAAATGTTAGAACACTAAGTACATAAGGATGTAAGAAATGGGAGCAGTCACTCACACTGCTCCACTTTTAAATAAGATCCTGTCTAACAAGATCAATCCAACCTTTCCCCCAATCCCCATCATCTGCTCACTCCCTGAAGAGTTAAAGCCTCAAAATGTGCCCAACTTGATATCCAGAACTTTCCGGAGGGTAATGGATTACAAAAGAGGCACAAACCTCTGAGTGAAGGGACACTTTGAGGCATGAGTGATTAAGATGGGGATTGTTTCAGTCTGTGTGTCAAAAGCTTTGCAGTGCCAAAAATTCCTGCAGCTGCAACAAGTTAATATTCAGCAGAGTTTCCAATCCAATTTGTTGACCTTCCTCTTACAATTAAGCCTCCTACATTGCTTAAAGGATCATTGCCATTTAAAGGTAGAGAGTGCAGTTTTATCTGGGAGGTCACATTGACACATACAGATCAGAACTACACTGTACAAGAACTGACAATGGAAGTCTTTCACACAGTTAGAATCACTGCCCTGCTTGGAGGCTTGCCCATAACAATATAAGAATGAATGACAGAACAAAAAGTGTTGAGCTATAAAAGACAAAAGATACACCTACATAATGAAAGTCACTGAGCATTTTCTTTGACAAAAATCATTGTGTGTCACAATTTCAGACACGTCAGTTTACAACTGCACAAATATTCACTCAAACTTGTTCCAAATGCATTCTTTCTGACTGCGTCATTGTAGGAATATTTACATTTCATTTTTAAATGACAAGAATGCATTTAGCTTGGAGTCTGCTGAGCAGCTAAATGCCTGTTTAACTTTTAATCGATAACGCATCGTGTATCACGAGAGCATCATTAACATAAACATGGTTTCGGGTTATTTCAGTCAGATGACTGCTTCAGAGCTCATGTCATAGAGTCATAGAGATCTGCAGCACAGCAAAAGGCTCTTCGGCCCATTGAGTCTGTGCTGGTCAAAAACAAGCAGAGAGTCACAGAGATGTACAGCACGGAAACATACCCTTTAGTCCAACCCATCCACGGCAAACGAATATGCTAAATTAATCTAGTCCCATTTGCCAGTACTTGGCCCATATCTCTCTGAACCCTTCCTATTCATATACCCATCCAGATGCCTTTTAAATGCTGTAACTGTACCAGCCTCCACCACTTTCTCTGGCAGATCATTCCATACACGCACCACCCTCTGCATAAATAAGTCTCCCCTCAGGTCCCTTTTATATCTTTCCTTTTTTACCATAAACCTTTGTCTTCTAGTTTTGGACTCCCCTACCCTGGAAAATAGACCTTGACTTTTCACCCTCTCCATGTCCCTCATGATTCTATAAACCTCTATAAGGTCATCCCCCAGCCTCCAACGCTACAGGGAAAAGCACTGAACTATTTTGAAACAAAAATAAAGAACTGTGGATGCTGAAACAAAAACAAAAATTGCTGGAGAAACTCAGCAGGTCTGGCAGCATCTGTGGAAGAAACCAGAGTTAACTATTCGGGTCCAGTGACCCTTCTTCAGTAACCCTGGCTGAACCCTATGAGCATTTGCAAGTCAGATATTTGTTAATCGGGGCCTCTGTATAAGAGATGAAACAAATAGACAGCAATCCACTTGATTTCTGTGTGTACAGCCTGCAGACACAGAGCAGAATAATTGCCAGGCAGAGTTGTAAGATTGTATACACACAGCACATCAATGGGCTGAATGGTCTATTTCTGCTCCTATATCTGATTGTGTGATGACCTTTCAGTACAACAAGTTGGATGTAAAAGAATGTTGTTAAAGGTGAACACTCAGCTTGTCCAAATAATTTAATTCACATTTAATGACCATCAACAAATGAGACCAGCCAAGGAAACGGTGTAAATGTTGATAACACGGAAGACCATTATTCCTTTTGATTGATTGTTTCTTTCTTTCTCAAAGCTCTCGCTTTTGGTAAGAGAGACACAAAGCGGAAGGGGCAACACTTTAGGTACAACAGTATAGGAACATAGCAACATAGAAGCAGGAGTAGGCTATTCGGCCCCTCTCGCCTCCTCCACCATTCTACTGCATGGTTGACCATCTACCTCAGTGCCATCTTATTTGTTTGTATTATCTTAAAATCTCTTGATGTCATTAGTATTTAGAAATCAATCAAT